>NC_081559.1:5226233-5479324 GCF_022355385.1 Mustela nigripes | reverse complement strand
ACAAAGATAATTTTCAATCTCATTTTGGAGGATGAGAAAAGAAAAGAATGGGTAGGTAACACAGAAGAGGAATTTTAATATGTATACAGAGATACTTCTTTAAATTCATTGTCTTTGGAAAAATCAGCCCAATACCTATTTCAAAAAAATGATAAAAAGACACATCTACATGATTAAAGAATTTGAAATAATCCAGAAAGGCGAAGGGTTTCCTATAAGATCAGTAGGTAAATATGCATTTATGATAGACTTACCTAGATATTTAACATATAATGAGATAGACTTGGGAGTGGCCTATTTCATTTTATGTTTTAATGTTTTAATGAGATACCCACAGATTGGTTGAGGCAGATCAAAGTAAAATGAGAAAATTCTAATAATCATAGTAACTTAAGGCACATGAAAGATGAAAATTATCCCTTGCTCTTTACTTACTCTCTATAAGGAGAAAACAAAATATATGTCTTTTAAAATAAATAATTTCTAATTTAGAATTTTATTTTCCAAAATTTTATAATTATAATTCATCTCACAGAACACAAGTTCCAATATCAGGACTTGTAAGAAATCTTTAATCATAAAGATTTATATCATCTTTAACTTTTATAGTAGGTAGAAAATACATTACACAAACATCCTCATTAAAGTTTTTCCCTACTCATTTGTATCCTCATTAAAGATAATTTTAAATATCTTATATGGAAATGCTATCCAAATAAAAATACATTTGTATATTAAAGGTTATTTTTTATAGATTTTATCTAATATTTGTAAGATTTAACAGGCTGAAAATGTATAGGTGCAGCCCTAAACAGTAAAAATGAGATCTATGGATTGTAAAAAAGTATATTGTATGTTTTAAATTATGCATTTATATTAATTTCCAAGTAAATAAAAATAGTGGTCATCACCCAATGCTTTGAAAAACATATTCATAACTAAAAATTAAAATGATAGCTTACTGAGTTTTAAAAATAGGTAGAACTGAACGAGTAAATTCTCAATTTCATATTTATCTTTTTCCAAGTTTAGTAGGACATTTCATGTTATTTTAAATAAATTTTGAAATAAAACTCTTATTTACCACATGAAAGAACAAGAATCATCTTTTTTACTCATGACTATTTATACTTATAACAAAGAGAAAGGCATTTTTGTTTTTTTTTGTATTGAAAAAATATATATAAATTCCACAAGTAATTTTTATATAAAACAGAATTCCTCTTTATGTGTATGTGCACAGATTCAAGTTGTTTCTACCAGAATTTATATGACCACATGGATAACTATTAAGTTGGCAGTACACCTGCAGGATACAGCTCAGTCCCTACTCCCAGATTCTTATTAAATTCTAGGTGGCAAAATTATAAAAAAACTATCAATTTTATATACATATAAAATTATAGGGGCATCTGAGTGGCTGAGTTGGTTAAGTGTCTGTCTGCCCTTGGCTCAGGTCATGATCCTAGGGTCCTGGGATCAAGCTCATATATGGCTCCCTGCTTAGTGGGGGAGTCTTCTTCTCTCTCTCCCTCTGCCCCTGCTTGTGTGCTCTCTCACTCATGCTCTCTCTCAAATAAATAAATAAAATCTTTTAAAAAGTTATATAATGTCATAATTGTCCATAAGCACTTGCCAGAGAATGCAAGAAACTTGAGGAAAAGACATATTTTATATATATATATACATATATATATATAATAGCACCATTGAACAAAGGATTATCTTTCAACTCTTTTTATTTATTTATTTTTGAGGATTTATTTATTCATTTTTGACACAAAATGAGCATGAGCAGGAGGGGCAGAGGG
The DNA here is from genome assembly GCF_022355385.1 of Mustela nigripes. NCBI lineage: Eukaryota > Metazoa > Chordata > Mammalia > Carnivora > Mustelidae > Mustela > Mustela nigripes. The sequence goes on along the minus strand of NC_081559.1, from coordinate 5,477,513 downwards.
AGAGAGAATCTCAAGTAGAATCCACACCAAGCACAAGACCGGAACTGAAACCAAGAGTTGGTCACTTAACAGACTGTGCCATTCAGGTCCCCCTCAACTCCATTTATTTTAAGAATGAACAGTACTGGAAACTTTCATATAAGAGACTGAACAAGACTCTAGTTAATACATAGGTATAATATTTGGATTCGGAAGCAGGCAACCAAAAGAATGTGATGCATGTACTTCAATCAAGAAGTGCTTCTAAGAAGAACTTATAAACTTGATGTCACATTGTGATGAAAACAGGTATTAAAGGAGAGAGAGAGAAGAGTGGGTCGAGTGGGGAGAGAAGGATAGAACAGGGGAGAGAGAATGAGATAGAAGATTATTCTGTTTACATTAATACCCACGGTCATGTCAGTGAACAATGTCTGCACTTAGCTGGATCTTGGTTCACATTTGCATCCCCTATATGAATTTACTACTTGAGAGGAAGAGAAAACTTTGACCCATAGTTCATACTCCTTATCAGCAGCTGTTCCCTAGCTTCAGAAAGGTTACTGAATCGAAGGTCAGGATTGCTGGATAAATCACTTTGTGGACAGGTTTATTTATAGTGTCCCATGGTCTGGCAACCTATGACTAAAATATTTTGCTTTTCTTGTTATACAGATAACAGAAATAGTAATAATCTCATTTGTTTAAAAAATGCATGGGGTTCCTCAATCCATGACATAATTTGTCCCCAAAAAAGCCACAAAGAAAGCTCTCTACTTAAACCTGCTGGCAGAGACCTGTTAGTTAGACTTGTCCCACTGAACAGGGAGACTGATGTGGGGCTCAAGCCCCAGTATCCTGAGATCATAACCTGAGCCAAAGGCAGACACTTAACAACTGAGCCAACCAGGCACCCCCTGGCTCTTATCTTTCATTGGTCAATGTTAGCTCACAGGATATCAGCCCTCATGTACTTCAGAGATATGCCACCCAATCCCACCAGAGGTCATTAGGGAAACTAGGTACTATGTGTTTACCAATAGCATCATCTGTACAAACCTGCAAGCAAGAAGAAACCATCATCATGACCTGCCTGCATGAATGCACAGTCTGCAGGATATAGCTCCACATGTTCTGTCCTACAGACACACATTATGAATGCCTAACAAGTAGAACAGCATTTTGTACTCAGTGGCAACAGAGAAGTGTTTGGGAAAAGAATCTATGGCATGAGTTGTAAGTGAGAAATGCTGAGGTCTTACCCAAGGAGTCATGAAGGAGAAGAGCAACCGCTGCGGTGCGCGTGAGGTAAGCAGATACAAGAAGATAAGAGTATGGGCTTAGCCAGCAGGTAGAAAGAGCACTCAAGATTATCCTTTTGGGGAATATTGAAAAATGTACCCTGTGGTCTTCAGAAGAACAGGATGGTCCTAGGTAATCTTCCTGGGGGGTTTTCAGTAACATCAGCAGAAAATGATATCTGAGAAATCCACGAAGCTTTTAGAATTCTGAGAGTCCCAGTACCTATATCTTTAATGTCCATATCTCAGAGGGTGATGCAGAGGATTTCTCCTTCCAACACTGAGCCACTTGAATAAGCTACTTCCTGTTAATATACAGATTCAATGACTAGGAAATCGCTTTAAAGACAACAGTGATATCCAGCATTCTTTAATGGGCCTGTCATTACTTCGCAAAACAAATTTAAATTTTAAGTAACAACAACAACAAACTCTCCTCCAAACTTTAGGAGGCTTTTATTGAATTTGCATTTAAGTGAATACATGGTCTCAAAACTGTGGTTGCCATGTCTATATACCGAGTGTTTGACTTAATTCTTAATTCTGCTAATGAAATAATGCACTGAGGCTATGGTGACTAGGCACTTGCCCATAGATGTAATTGAAATGATGGCTTTTTACAAGTTTGTATTAACACTCACAGGCAAGGGAACTTGTCATCATGAGAGATGCGGGAGCACTGGGAATCAAATTTTCTCAGTTGCAGGTTATTCCTTCTGTAAATGTATTTTCCGTGGTGTTTTCCACAAGTCTGCCTTAGCTTATATTGAATTCAGATCAGGTCCCAAGGTTGGGATTTTCCAGTTCTGCAAGGCATACAAAATTTGAAGTTTCCTCATTTGTTTTTCTGACCTCAAGCTGAAAGGTCAGCCATTAACTGGGTTGCGTTTCCTTCCCTCTGTAATTTCATGGGGCCAGTGTGATGAAATTTATTGTTTATATATAATTCATTAAAATCTGAGAAAATTAGCCAATGATCTCCATTCTTCTGATATTTTTATAGTAAGTCTCCTAAAGATTCAGCTTCAGTTCCCACCTCTTTAGTCTCATGAAACTAAAAACAATAGGTTAGCCAGTGGTTTTGTTTCCCCACATTTCAATGATCAGTGACACCCAGGGAATAAACGGGGAAGACTCACTGCGTCAGTCCCACACTGACATAGATGAAGTCCGTATTTTAGGTTACATCACTTGCAACACAACTCTTCCTGAATTCTGTTCAGAGCTTTTACTTTTTACTTTTTTTAATTAAAAAACAAGAATATAATTTTTAAAAAAATTTTTACTGTCCTTTCAGCTAAAGATCCCATAGGAAAGGAAAAGTCTCGAACTCAAAGAAGAATAATTACTCTTGAATAAGAGTTCTGGTTGTCTTGGGTTGGATCATGTCCCAACTACTTGATAAATGAGATTACTTTTTATTGAGCAATCTCAGTGGTGTTTCCAAACCTACAGAGCGGAAGGAAGTGCTACATGTTTGGGGGTGGGGGCCTCCGCAGGTATCACTACTTTTTCTCAACTTCCCTAAAGAAAACTGTTTTTTATTAGCATAATAGAGGATAAAATGTTGAAAGCATAAAAAATTATGTCTACTAGACCATTCTGTCTTTCTTCTATAATTTTTTTAGTTTATATTTGTTTTAGGTATAAAGTTTAAAACTAGAAATTTAAATAAATTATGATTAAGTTCCGAAAGTAACTTTTAAAAAAGAAAATCATTTGTTTATGCTATTTTAAGGATGCAATACGTAAAACACCTTAAAGTTATTAAAGCTTTCAGTACTTAAAAGCACAATTTTCTGATAATTTAAAAGTAATACTTAATGCAAGTTTATATTTAAGGTCTAGGTTAGTACAGAATCCTTTATTAAGTTTTTAAATACCCATTTCCATTTTTTCATATTTTCCTTTTTGTCTAAAATATCCTATATTATATTAAAAGTTGACCTCTGTGTTGGAATTTCTTATCATAATTTCAGGTACTTAATCATAGCATATTTCCTACTTTTCCTACTGCCTGTTACTCTGGACCACTATGTCACTTAATTAGTGATTTTTTTTATTCGCTTCCCATCTTTCTTGCTGTTTAATTGTTTGTCAGTCATTTTCTTCACTTAAATTCAAGGAGAAAAAAACTGGCAAAAATTCACACATACTATTTAAACCAACTGACTTAACTTTTGGTGTTCTATAACTTTCTCTAGATACAGGTTGAAACCAAGATTTATAAACAAAAAAGAGAATGTATATAATTAAGAAAATAATCTGGTTTCTACTGTCTAAAATAAACTAATATTAAACTATATTTTTAAAGTTAGAAATTATGGAGGATATTTTAATAACATTTAGATTAAGAAATGTTACTTGGTGCCCTGTTTAGAATACAGAATATATTTTATATTCTAGTGGACTCAATTAATTTAATGTTGAGCTCTTAGAAAACTTTAGATTAAATATTAATACTACTTTCATATCAGCCCTCATTAAATTTTATTCTTTACAAACTAAAAATATTTTAATTATGTTTGCATGATCAGTGGATTTAAAAATAATGGATACTAATTGTCTAAGGCTATAGCTACCTAAAGTAAGGGACATATTATTTATATCAACCCTTCTATGGTATGTTAAGTAAAACAAATCAGAATAAACTGCATGTCAGGAGTAATCTCTAAAAATATTTATTTTAAGAAAAATGTTATTGGGGCCCCTGGGTGGCTCAGTGGGTTCAGCCTCTGCCTTCAACTCAGGTCATGATATCAGGGTCCTGGGATGGAGCCCCACATTGGGGTCTCTGCTCAGTGGGGAGCTTGCTTCCCCCCCACTGCCAGCTTGTGATCTCTCTCTCTCTGTCAAATAAATAAATAAATAAATAAATAAATCTTTAAAAGAAGAAAAAGAAAAATTTTATCAGTTAATATGTTAAGAAAGCTGATTTTAAAATGGAATTCTATTATCACAGTGGTTTTTAGAAGAAATACCAAGACTCAAGCAACAATGATATTTAGGTTTACAAAGTCAAAATAACTGCAACAGCAAAGTTAAATCTATCCTTCAATAAAAATATTAGTAATACATTTCATCTATTTTTTTTAATAAAGCATCAAAAGTTTGTGTATACAAGAGTTTAGGTAAGATGGTGGAGTAGAAGGATCCTAAACTCACCTTGCCCCACTAACACATGAAGATAATAGCACATATATGCAATTAACTCTGAAATGATCTGAAGACTACCAGAAAAGACTTTTTACAATTAATCATATAGAGGAGTTCACACTGAAAAGGGTAGGAGTGTCAGAGACATGGTTAGGAACCAAACCCTTGGTGAGACTAGTTATAATCAGGAAGGATACTACACATGCAGAGAAGTGAGGATCAAACTCACCAAGCACCATGAGCCCCACACTGGAAGAGGAGTCCTCAAAACATCTGGCTTTGAAAACCAGTAGGTCTTAACTTTGAAAATTTTTAGAATTAGTGGGGCTTAACTAGGAATAAACTTAACCAAGGAGGAAGAACTACTCTGAAAACTGTAAGACATTGATAAAAACAAACAGACAAACAAATAAAAAAAAAAAAAAAAGAAATGGAAAGATATACCATGCTCATAGAATAAGAAGGATTAATAATGTTGAAATGTCCCCACTAGTAATCTAAAGAGCCAATGCAATATCTATCAAAATATCAAGACTGTTTCTCACAGAACTAGAACAAATAATTTTAAAATTTGTATGGGACCACAGAAGACCCTAATAATAAAAGCAATCTTGAAAAAGAAGAAAACTGGAGGCATCACAATCCCAAATTTTAGGATATACTACAAAGCTGTAACAATTAAAACAGTGTGGTACTTGAACAAAAACTAACACTATATCAATGGAATAGGATAGAAAGCCAAGAAATAAACCCATACCTATATGCTCAAATGGTCTATGATAAAGGATGCAAGAGTATACAGTGGGGGAAGTAACAGTTTTTTCCATAAATGGTGTTGAGAAAATTGAACAGCTACATGCAAAAGAATGAAACTGGACCACTTTCTTATGCCATACACAAAAATAAACTTAAAATTGTTTAAAAACTTAAATATGAAAATTAAAACCATAAAAATACAAAAAGAAATCATAGGCAGTAATCTCTTTGACAGCACCTTTAGCAACATATTTATATGTGTCTTCGCAGTCAAGAAAAACAAAAAGTAACTATTGGTACTGTATCAAAATAAAGAGCTTTTGCACAGCAAAGAAAACCATTAACAAAGCAAAAAGACAACCTACTGAATGGGAGAAGATAGATGGAAATGATATATTTGATAAGGGGTCCATATCCAAAATATATAAAGAATTTCTACAACTCAACACCCAAGGGGGGGAAAAATCTGATCAAAATATGGGCAGAGAAACTGAATAAGCATTTTTCCAAAGATGACATATAGCTAGCCAACAGGCACATGAAGAGATGCTCAACATCACCAGTCATCAGGGAAATGCAAATCCAAACTATAATGAGACCTCATACCAGTCAAAATGGCCAGTATCATAAAGACAAGAAACAACAAGTGTTAGCAAGGAAAAAAGGGAACACTTGTACACTGCAGGTGGGAATGTAAACTGGTGCAACCACTATGGAAAACTACATGGAGGTTTCTCCAAAAATTGAAAATAGAAATAGAGTATAGTAATTTCACTACCGACATGCCCAAATAAAATGAAAGCCACTTGTTCAAAAAATATATGCACCGTTATGTTTATCACAGCATTATTTACAATAGTCAGTATGTGAAAGCAACCTGTGTCAGTCAATAGAAGAACGGGTAAAGGTGATGTGCATATTTGTGTACACACATATACATGGAATAATATTAAGCCACACGAAAGAGTAAAACCTTGCCATATATAGCTACATAAATGGACTTACTAAGTAGAATAATTCAGAGAACAAGACAAATACTGTATAATTCACTTCCATGCAGAATCAAAAAATGACCTGAGTCATGACTGGAGCTGAAGGCAGAGGCTTAACCCACTGAGCCCCCCAGGGGCCCTTGATAAACAAGCAAAAAACAAAACAAAACAAAAAAACACTCTTAAATACAGAGAACTGGTCGTTGCCAGAGAAAGGGGGGTGAGAGATGGAACAATACATGATAGGCACGAAGAGGTGCAGATTTCCAGTTAGTAAATGTGTCACGGAGTGGAAAGGAGAGCATAGGAAATATAGTCGATAATATGCATGGTGACAAATGATACACTTTTGGGCGCCTGGGTGGCTCAGTGGGTTAAGCTGCTGCCTTCAGCTCAGGTCATGATCTCAGAGTCCTGGGATCGAGTCCCGCATCGGGCTCTCTGCTGAGCAGAGAGCCTGCTTCCCTCTCTCTCTCTCTCTCTGCCTGCCTCTCCACCTACTTGTGATTTCTCTCTGTCAAATAAATAAATAAAATCTTTAAAAAAAAAAAAAAACAAATGATACACTTTTTGTGGTAAATTTTACATTCTGAATAGAATTGTCTAATCAATGTGTTGTATGCCTAAAACTAATATAACATTGCATATTAATCATCCTTCAATAAAATAGAGTTTGTACGTATAGTTGTGCACAGTTTATACATGTACACACATATATGCAAAACATACTACACAAGCACCTAAAAGAGGATGAAATGGAGTACCCAATACTTCAATAGATCATAAAATTTGTATTTTTATTTCAATTCTGTCATCTGACAATACTTCATAACCCAAAATACATGTATTTAATCGAAGTATGAAATGTAAATGAAGTTCTGATAGTCTTCGATAGAAGAGGGAAGAAAGACAGAAAACTTGTTCAGTAAGTCTCCAAGAAAGAAGTCAGACATACAAGCAACTAAAGTTATATATTGCCACAACATAAATCATGCTAAATTTATCCTTAGCACGGGAACTCAGAGGTAGCCTTAAGCCAAGGCAATAAACGGGTTGAGAGATTGCATTTGGTTAACATATTTGACATTAGAATGTTCTACTTAGTACCATGGAAAATCTCCTTGATAAAGTATGTGCTAAAATATACTACTATCAAGTAATTTTGATCCCTTGGGCCCAGGAGACAGGATCCTTAAATGCTTATTTGAATTACTTACTAATCGCAAATTCAAAAGAAGCAAGTTAATATTAGTGAAAAAACTGAGTTAGTGATGGCTGACTAAAATTCATTTAAAAAAGGTTATCAACTTAGAAGGCTACTCTTGGAAACTTTGTTTTTAAGGAAAAAAAAAGGGAAATCATGATTTTAATTCTGTTTTTTAAAACACAGAGTGTAATATATCATACCCATTAAGAACCAAAATAAATAGTCCTCTTAACTACATTAATAGGTAAAATACCCCTGATTTATCCAGTTGAAGAAGAACATAAAATTTTAGATATCAAATACCAAAATAAAGGTCATATTAATATACAGACTCTGTCTTATATGTCCACATAGGTGAATGTCAATCACTATTTACTATGTAAGCTCATTTATGTGACAGCAGAAGGCAAAAAGACTTATTTTAAGATATGGAGCTCTTCCCACACATTGTGATGATTTCCTTAGCTAGGTCTTAGTTCTTTCCATAGTCAGATGGTGGAAGTCTGTTTTTCATGTCTGATATTTCATGTCTGTTTTTAATAGAAAAAGTGCTACTTACTAAAATACTTTGAATTCAACATATACTTTGTAGAAATATCATGACATTAAATAACAGAATGATGACCAATACCTCTTTTGGTCTCAAAATGAACATGACTTAGTAAAAAAGAACTGAAATCTTGTGTTTTATATTTAGGTAATAAAAAACAATGCTGTCCAGAGGTGGAGGGGCAGGTCCCTTTTCAAGTCCATGGTAAGTCCCAGGCTTCACAAAGAATCCATAACACAAGGCTCACGGACACTACTCTGTGCCAAACACAAACTGCACGAAAGTAAGGTTAGCCGAAATGACTGCCCCCAAGCCAGGAGAATTCTCAAGTGGCCAGACACTGTGAAATTCCAGCAAAGCTGAAAGTAGGCAGGGTAGAATACAACAACCCTGAAGATGACATCCAGAGCCCCGGGGAGAAACCACAGTCCCAGAGGAGCTCAGCTCAGCAGGCGGGATGGAGGGAACTCCAAGCTGCAGATGCTAAAAGCAGCGAGCCTCCTGCAGAGGACTGCTCTCAAACGCAGGATGGGGTTTCCACATGCTGACACTCTCCTGAGTGTCAGGGAGCAAGACAACTCCCCAAGGAGACCCTGTCTTCCAGGACAGGCAGTGCCCCCTGCTGGACATGGCAAGGACAACAACAGCAACTGAGGATTAGTCAAATCAGACTACATTGCATAAGGGAAAAAATCTACCCATTTAATGGTGATGAAAAGACAAATCAACAATAAAAACTATAATGATGCAACACAACCTAGTACACATACTTAAATAACAAAATCAAGTCATCTATGCTAAAATTGTGGGAAAAAATACCACAGATCCACAACCACAATGAAAGATATTAATACAGTCCTCTCTCAAACACAGAGATCAAGACAAGAAGTAAATTATGGTGTTTGGGCAACTTAATAAAAATAATGAAAATTAATCTAATAGACTAACTTAAACATTGAGCAGTACAATATAGTAGGTGGTATCGTAGCACTCCACAGACAACAGAGAGAAGAATGGAGATCCTACTGTACGGAGCAAACATTATAAAGCTGTAAATACAGTAGCATAATGGTTAAAGACCCAGACCATGAAGTCAGTTATCCTGGAATAACATGTTATTATGTAATGGTGGCTAAGGTACAGTGTCTCACCTATAAGTAGGATTCTTTATGATATCTACTTCACTGAGTGATTACAAAAGCAAATAAATCAAACAAGATCATATGCTTAAAGTGCTTAAAAATATTTTGCCCACAAACACTTAATAAACATGATATGTGTCAAAGTTTCTTTCCAGCACTTACATATATGTGTTGTCATATGATTTGTGTGCACAAATATACACACACTACTGAATTTTCTGTGTATAAGGCATAAAGTTACAATACACAGTTTTGTCAACCAAAAAATAGATACAAAGTAATGGGGAAAAGAGCCACTTTCTGGCCTCAATGACATATGATAAAGCAACCTCCAAAAGACTCTGAAATCTTACCAAATGTTTTAAAATGCTGCAAACAACCAACATTGAAATAACCTAGATGCTATGGTGTAGGTACAGAACAAGTTCCGTGTGTGTCAAGCTGTGATGAATGACTGGACACCAGATGGTCTATGTGGAAGGAAGGGCTGTCAGAGGTAAACCAGACCAAGACCTTAAAAGGGAGAGGCTCGTGGTAAGGAAGATGATCATGATGAAAATAATGGTCAAAAATAAATAGGAAACAGTTATTTGATGTGAATATTGCCTGTGTGTTTAGGGTAACTTAATGCTCTATATAAGTTGAACCATTTAATTCCCCCAAATTTTAACGAGTTGAGTACAGTTATTATCACCATGTTACTGATGGGGAAACTGAGGCACATGTAGATTACCTAACAGGCTCAGAGGTTTCCTGCTGTGGAAATAGCAAGGCTAAGATAGGATATGAACTCTGGTAGTCTGGCTCTAATGATCTCACTCTCACTCGTAATCACGGTGATAAATAGCTACTTATTCTGTATACAGAGATTCTTCTGTTACATACATTCACAACACTTGCTTTAGAAGCAGAAGCTGACACTTTGCTCTGTTTTCATTATGTTAGGCACTTTCACAGTCAGAAAAAATAAACATTTTCACACCAAGATAAACCAATAATAATGAGGTCATTCAGTCTGTTTCTGGTCCCCAAAATAATGAAACCTTGACCTTGTTCCACAAACCTAGACCACTTAGGAATAACACATTTATCTCTGATTTTGTTCTCTCTGGATACATATATTTATGAAAATAATAAACACATGTGAAAGTTGCTCTTTTCCCATTATGAACAGAGTGGTGAAGACCTGGTAAGGTGGGCCTCCCCCACCCCTTTTAAGTTGCTATTTTAAAAGTATTTTTAGTTTAGAAACCCTATCCTTATGAACTGGAACTCATTTGCACTCTTTACTGATAATGTCTTTTTTTTTTTTCCCTTTTCCCCCCTCCCTTATATGCTTCTGACTATCTATTCTTTTGTCTTTGCCTTCCTTTCGTTTTGTTGGCTGTGTGTGTACGTTTGGGAGCGGTGTGCTGTCCTGAGAATGATAGGTAGATAATTCAATCAGAAAGCTTAAGCCTCCCTTTTTGGAAAGAAATATTATTAATAATATGTAAGTCTCTTGTCTTTCAACCTTTGTGAAAAGTCACAATTTTTATGTAAATCAAGAACATTGCACATATGCATTGGACATAAAAATACTATTTTTATTCAAATGCTACATAGTAAGTTGTCTCTCTTTCCAGGATCAGAAAGATGAAGAACATAGACTATTGACAAGCCTGTGAGCTAAAATATATTGCCTTATTAAATGACTAATCACATTTAGGTAACTGTCTCATGAGAGTGACATTTACTAGGCTCCATCTTGTACCATAAGTTACAAATCTATTTTGTCTTTCTGGTAATCCATGCAAAGGTAGGAGGATATTTTTGTCAACTTTTTTTTTTTTTTCCACTTCAGAGTCCATTTTTTTTTATTAATTTATTTTCAGCATAACAGAATTCATTGTTTATGCACCACACCCAGTGCTCCATGCAATACATGCCCTCCCCAATACCCACCACCTGGCTCCCCCAATCTTTCACCCCCCGCCACTTCAAAACCCTCAGATTGTTTTTCGGAGTCCATAGTCTCTCATGGTTCACCTCCCCTTCCAGTTTCCCCCAACTCCTCCTCTCTAACACCGCATGTCCTCCATGCTATTTGTTATGCTCCACAAATAAGTGAAGCCATATGATAACTGACTCTCTCTGCTTGACTGATTTCACTCAGCATAATCTCTTCCAGTCCCGTCCATGTTGCTACAAAACTTGGGTATTCATCCTTTCTGATGGAGACATAATACTCCATAGTGTCTATGGACCACATCTTCCTTATCCATTCGTCTGTTGAAGGGCATCTTGGTTCTTTCCACAGTTTGGTGACTGTGGCCATTGCTGCTGTAAACATTGGGGTACAGATGGCCCTTCTTTTTACATTGCACTACTGGATATTTGCCTTATTTTTAAATATTTGTCTACTTAAAGCATTTGTAAACATGTTTATGTTAGATACTAACACTCCTCAGGAAGAGTTCCAGTTCTCCCCCTTCTGGGCACATGGGACATTTGCATGATTATACTTCTGTTAAAGTGAGATGATATGACATGTGTCACCTTGGGTGCCAGCATTTGATTCTGTGGGCATGTCCAGCACTTTTTTTCCTGTTGCAGCCACAGTGGAAGCCAGCATTAAAAGAAAATGAAATGGTATGCTCCTATGGGAGCTGGCTACCCTGGAATTGCAACTGTCTACATATAAGCCACAAATATGCTTTTGTTGTTTATGAGTCCTAGGGTTATTTGTAATGGCGGCTTACCGGTCTATTCTCACTATAGATTATTTTACAGTTCATTGCACTACAAAAAATTTGTTGTTGGAAAGAATGTTACTTTAAGAAATATGTATTCTATTACTCATTTAAGTTGAGTAGATGACCTCACTGGTGGTTAAAAAACTAATTTTCTGGGGCGCCTGGGTGGCTCAGAGGGTTAAGCCTCTGCCTTCGGCTCAGGTCATGATCTCAGGATCCGGGGGTTGAGTCCCGCATTGGGCTCCCTGCTCAGTGGGGAGCTTGCTTCTCCCACTCTCTAACTGCCTGTCTGCCTCCTTGTGATCTCTGCAAATAAATAAATAAAATCTTTAAAAAAAAAACCCACCCTAATTTTCCTTTGTTTCTTATGTTTTCTCAATATAAACTTTGTTTAAAAATTTGTATACAAATTAACAGTTTAGCATATTGGTTACTCATGCTACTAGTTGAATGAAAGAGATACCTTTTGGTATACCTGATGTACACGCAATTGTAAAATTTGGTAGCATCTATAGGAGATAAACTGATACAGATGCATTACACACATGCACATACACAAGTACTCACAGACTCCACAGTTTCAATTTAACAATGTACCTAATATATTTTCCTCCCATATCTTAACCATATTGTTCAATCTAAATGAGGAGACATTTGTAATAGAAGTGCTAAGATTTTTGAAAAAAGATACTTATTTTAAAGCACATGTTTTAACAATGTTTGTATTATGAGCTTCTTTGAGGACTTTTGAAGCCTAAAAACCTTTTCCCAGAATAATGTTTTTAAATGCCTCCAATTAAATTTATAGAATTCAAAGAAAACTGATTATATTGAAAAGGGTTCCTAAAAATAAATGTGTAATTTCACATGTTGTTACTAACACACGAATAAAGCAAGATCTATTACATGCCTAATAATATTACAATCTCAAAATGATGATATCTTTAAAAAGTGTTTTAAAGTCTATTCCGTATATGATATAAAATTACATGTGTTTTGTCTTGGTGACAGATCAAAAGTATTTCTTTCTTTTCTTTTTTTTTTATTACAGCTATCAATTTATTTATTTTCAGCATAACAGTATTCATTATTTTTTCACCAGACCCAGTGCTCCATGCAATCTGTGCCCTCTATAATACCCACCACCTGGTACCCCAACCTCCCACCCCCCCGGCCACTTCAAACCCCTCAGATTGTTTTTTTTTTTTTTTTAAGATTTTACTTATTTATTTGACAGAGAGGGATCACAAGTAGGCAGAGAGGCAGGCAGAGAGAGAGAGAGAGAGGAGGAAGCAGGCTCCCTGTTGAGCAGAGAGTCGGATGTGGGGCTCGATTCCAGGACCCTGGGATCATGACCCGAGCCATCCAGGCGCCCCCAGATCAAAAGTATTTCTAACACTACTATATGTTTTATTTATACAGGTACCTGAAAGAAATATGAATTTAAATGGATATTAGTGAATGTAAAATATATTTTCATATGTTCTAATTGTTTGTATATCAAAACACTCCAAAATTCAGTGCCTAGAAATTTTTATATTTTTAGCTCTCACAGTTTTTTGGTTGAGTATACTCAGCTGCATAGATTCTCTCTTGGATCTCTTAGTCAGTCAGGGGTCAGACGGGGTATGAGCATCAGATGGGGTATGAGCATCTTGAGTGTTCAGTATTGACACTTAACTTGTTTGCCTGTTTCCCAGCTTTGGTTTCTCCTGACATGGTGACTGCATTCCAAGAGGCATCCTTCCCAGACCAGGATCCAATATGTAAGCAAAGCTGCGAGTCATGTTATGACCCAGTCTCAGAAAGCTCTAAGTGTCACTTATATCCCAATCTATTGGTCAAACAAACCCCTAAATCTTCACCAGAATGGCCCATTACTAAAGTGGGTTCTCTGTTTTCTTACTGTTGAGTCTTAAAAGTTCTTTGTATATTGTGGGTACCATCTCTTATCATATATTTTTTGCAAATATTTTACCATAGTCTGTAGCCTGTCTTGAAACTGTGTTTCATGGAGCCCAAGTTTTTAATTTTAATGAAGTCCTGCATGCAATTTTTTTCTTTAGCATGTGTATTCATGGCCCTCACTCTTCATTCCTCTCTTGGGAATGAGCTGCCCACAGGATTTTGCCCTTGACTTCATATCTAAAAAGCCATATCCAAGGTCACCTAGATTTCCTCCTATGCTAATGTCCAGGAATTTTATACTTTTAGTGTTTCATTTAGGTCTATGACCCATTTTGAATTATAGTGTAAGACCCATTTTGTGAAGAGTGTAAGATCTGGGTCTAGATTTTTCTTTCTTTTTTTCTTTTCTTTTTTTAGTGCAGATTTCCCATTGTTCCAATATCATTTGTTGAAACTACTGTGTTTGCTCCATTACACTGTGTTTTTCCCCTTTGCCAAAAACTAGCTAACTATATTTATGTGAATTTATTTCTGGTCTTTTTATTCTAATCCATTGATCAATGTATCTATTATTACTCTATTTGTCTATGCTTTCACCTAATCAGGGCTTTTTTGTTTTGGTTTTCCATACTTAAAATTAATATCCTTCTTTCCAATAGACATAGCTTGTCCCTCTTTTCTTCCGCATCTTCACTTTCTCCATATCTATTTATTCTTTACTTGCTGATTACAAGACTGCTTGTATTTTTCCTGTCTTGAAAAAATAGCCCAGGGTGCCTGAGTGGCTCAGTGGGTTAAGCCTCTGCCTTTGGCTCAGGTCATGATCTCAGGGTCCTGGGATCGAGCCCTGCATGGGGCTCTCTGCTCAGCGGGGAGCCTACTTCCCTCTCTCTCTCTCTGCCTCTCTGCCTACTTGTGATCTCTGTCTGTCAAATAAATAAATAAAATCTTTAAAAAAAATAACCCTACTTCTCTTTACACTGGACTACACAATAACTTATTCACATTCTATTTTCCTTGCTTCATCACTGCTGGTTTTCACATAGGCCCATCTGTACCTTTGATCTATCCTTGTTCTAGCAGTTTAGTTAAGTGCCCCTGAATTTTTCCCTTACCCATACTTATTTCCTTTGGACTCCTTCTGAATATATGGCATTCCTGAATTCCATTTGCAAACTTGTCTGCCTCTACCATATTTCTTTCTGTTCTTTTCTTTCTTTCTTTTAAAGAAAGAGAGAGGGAGAGAGAATTTTAATCAGGCTTTATACCCAGCATGGAGTCCAATGTGGGTCTCAATCTCACAACTCTGAGAACATGACTTGAGCTAAAATCAAGAGTTGGGTGCTTAATCAACTGAGCCACCCAGGTGCCCTGCCTCTACCATGATTTTTAATGTCCATTATATATTATATTATATATATAATGGACATGAAAAATTATATATATAATGGAAATATATAATGACCATTATATATATAATGTACATGAAAAATAATGAACATATAAATTTTTATGTCCATTATATATAATGGACATCATATGTATATATATATATATATCCCTATCTTTATCCATTCATCTATTAATGGAATTTGAGTTGTTTTTATATCTTGGCTATTGTAGATAGTGCTGTAATAAAAATAGATATACATATATCTTTTTATGTTAGTGTTGTCATTGTGTGTGTGTGTGTGTGTGTGTATAAACACCTAGTAGTGGAATTACTGGATTATATGGTATTTCTATTTTCAATTTCATGAAAAGTACACACACAAAAAAATTTGCACAGCAAAGGAAACCATCAACTAAACAAAAAGACAATCTAACAAATGGTAAAAGATATTTGTGAGTGATATACCTGATAAAGGGTTACTATCCAAAATATGTAAGAAATTAATATAACTTAATACCAAAAAGTAAACAATCAAATTAAAAAATGTGCAGAGGACCAGAATAGCCATTTTTCCAAAGACATACAGATGGCCAAAGCATGCATGAAGACACTCAACATTACTCATCATCAGGAAAATACAAATTGAAACCACAATGAGGTATCATCTCACACAAGTCAGGGAAAGTAGTATAAAAAAGACAAGAAATAACAAGTGTTGGTCAGCATGTGGAGAAAAGGCAACCTCTTTTCCATTACATTTGACATCAAAACTTGAAATTTAGCATATATTTTTTATTAGAATTTGGGGAGAGGTGGTTGATGCCTGGGTGGCTCAGTCAGTTAAGCATCCAACTCTTGATTTCAGGTTAGGTCATGATCTCAGGGTCATGAGATCCAGCCCTGCATCAGGCTCTGCACTGGGCATGAAACCTCCTAAAGTTTCTCTTTCTCCCTCTGACCCTCCCCACAAAAATGGAATTTAGGAAGCAAAATATGGATAATTTCTTGGTGGTTCACTTCATATGCTTTTGAACTTGAACACTTCAGTATGCTTATTTGGTACTAAACGGAGTTAGGCTCCATGATGTCTAATACAGCTGCTTTGAAATCTGCTCAAAACCTTCCCCATTCTGTACTTTGTGTATCAGTTTCTTCCTGTATTTTTTGCTTTTCATGATTATGAGACAGCCATGAATATCAACAAGAGCTATAGAGTCCCTTGAAGCAAAAAAAGAACATCAATCTCTTCTCCAATTCATCCCTTCAATTTAACATTGTCAAACATGGGCCATGTATCTACTTCTGAGAGAACAGTAAGATGAAGCTTGCATGAATGGACTTCTGTCATGACCTCATAACTCCAAAAGATATAATTAATATAAACTGTTTAGAGGAGTCATTCCCCAATGAAGTACAAAAATATATAATATAAACTGTTTAGAAGAGTCATTCCCCCAGTGAAGTACTGTGACTACATAACAGATGTGCTGAGATGTTGTCACCTTTCTATCCTCTAAGGCACAGAGCTGAGCATAGTCAACAGAGCTTCATCTGGTTCTTCCTGCTGAAAGCGACTTCAACCATTTACCCTGATGTATCTTGAAATTCTACCAGACATCTTATGAATGTGTGTAATGATTAAAAAAGAAAATTTGGGAAGCCCTGGGCTTTAGGACAATTGATGCTCACCACAAATATAGAATGAGATTAACCTCTGTGAACCAAAATACTAAGTATAAAAATGTAGGGGGGGGTGGAATACACACATACACGCACACATGCATATGAATCAACAATAAGAGTTCCACCACATGGAGGTAATGGTGTGGTGAACTGAGTGCTGAGAAGGAAACAGAAAAGTTCACCACACCTCCAGAATGTTTTTTTTTTTTTCCTAGCTCAAGTATACTATATCATCCCATATCACCTAAAGAATAAATTCATAAATCATTTTGACCTGATACCAGCTGGCTTCTCAAAATAAAGAACTGCTGAAATTTTCCAGCTCTTTGCTGCTTCCATGCTACTTACATACTGATTTGGGCTGCTATCAGGGACTTCTTCCTTAGTTTAGTTATAAATTTCCTATTTTTCATTAATAACTCAATTTTTGGAACTATTTTTTAAAAGGCCAAGGTTGGTCCCTCGCTGCTTCCCATAGTACCCTGTGTATCAGATCACAATCACATTAAAGTGATTATTACAATTATATAATCACAATTAATGTTTGGCTTATTTGTCTCTCAACTTTATGAATTCCTTGTGAATAAGAATAATTATAATTTACTTATAACTCTCACCTACCAAACAGTTTGACAAATAATAGTCTATCATTTTAGGGCAATAGATATTTCCTAATTCTTGCTTTGAAAGTAAAACTTAGGAACTGAGAGAACAAATACATCTAAGAAAGGGTCCTTGCTCTTTTTAGTGAACAAAATGATGAATTAACTCATTAGAACTAGTTGACAATTGTTTCTATTTGAATTAGTGGCCTTTGGGTATTGTTGCTGTGTTTTTTGCAGACTTTGAGACAACTTTCAATGCCTTTCTCAATAAGTAGATATACTCTTTTGCAGTTGACCTTGCAGAAACATGTACACATATTAGCTCAGTTAGAAGCAGAGGGAGATTTGAGTTGTTAGTATTCTAGAGCTTCTAACATCTTTTATAAATCCTTTCTTTCAAAGTGTTATAATCATAATAAATGAACTGCCAACATTTCAATCATTTCAGCATTAGGTGAGAACAGCACAAGGTGATTTTGTAGTATAAAAACAGAATTGGGTTAAAAGCATGTTACATGTTGCAAGATGTGCAAAATCCTTGCAAAAAGGTAATAAATGAGAGATCTCCTCAGGGATTCTTTTAGAAAGAGAAAGAAAATATCTGTGATAAATAATAAAAGCTATCTTGAGGAATTTATTGTTGAATTTACAGTTAAATACAGCAGAATATTTTCTGTAAGATAAAATTTGAGTGGGATGCTAGAACTTTTTACCTATCAATTCTGGATACTGTAGGACAATAGTGCATTACAATGATTATGTTGTGATGGTTTAATTGCATGCACTCCAATCCTTAAGGATTAATATTAAATTCCTATCCATCCCTGTGTTCATAATAACTAGTAAGCTCTCCAGAATGGAAGATCTTTTAATAGAAATATGAGTAAGTGCAGATATCCTGAAATATGAATTTTAAAGTCCCCTAGATTTTGAAAGTAGATTTGTAAAACTGCATTAGAATTTCAACTTCTGTATATCAAAATTACAAATTATAATTAGAAGACAGCAAGAACAGAGTATTGGGAATAGGGGGAAAAAAGGCAAAACAGATGGTACAAGGAAAAAAAATACTATAAATACAAACCTCAGTCTACAATTTAATAAAAGGATATACTAAAGGAAGAAATGATATTTGTAGTAACTGCTCCAAACAATATATGATTTTAAAAATTGTGTGAAAATGCTTAAAATAAGCTGATCCTACATGAACATTAAAAATGGAAAAATTAGGTATTAAAGTATTTTTCCATTTAGTAATTTATTCTTAATTTAAGTAATTATTGTAAATAACTAAAATGGACCGTCAAATGGAATGAATTCAACTGAAGAGGGAAACAGAGGTAACATG
This sequence comes from Mustela nigripes, assembly GCF_022355385.1. Classification (NCBI taxonomy): domain Eukaryota; kingdom Metazoa; phylum Chordata; class Mammalia; order Carnivora; family Mustelidae; genus Mustela; species Mustela nigripes. The sequence continues at coordinate 5,458,758 of NC_081559.1, read as the reverse complement.
AGATGGATCAAAGGAAAGCGGATTTGAAGTGTTGGATATTTGAAAAAAAGGAAAAGCATTGCTGTATTTATGTTTCTAAAGTGTCTTGTCTGAAAATTGACAACAATCAGTACTGTGTGGGGTGCAAAATTTTGGATAGACACCATATGCACTGGCTTGAGAAACTACAACAGAGTATATGGTGACAGTTGGGGGGAAAAAGGTGGATATTCTAGACAGAACAGATAAATAGCAAATTTGTGGTAAAAACTCTGCTTTAATCTCCTAGTCATCACCAAATTCTGCATTTAAATTGAGTATAAATCTCTAATTGATCCTTACAGTATGTATGTGACAATTAAACTCCAAGAAGCCAGTTAAGGCCAGAGAAACAAATCAGATTTTTTCCTCTGTATTGTGAAGGAGGTATAATTTGAACTGAGTCTAGTCAGGGTAAATGACTGCAAAAAAATAAGAAAAAAAAATACTCTTTGGAGAAAGTATCACTCACCATATTCAACATGCAGTCCAAACATTACTAAAGATTAACAAAAATGGAGGAAATGTGAAACATAATTGAGGGGAAAAAAAAGACCACATAAGAATTATAATTCTGAGTGACCCAGATACTGTAATCGATATGTTAAATCTTATTATATAACTTGGCTCAAGAATACAAAGATATGCTTGCAATAATTGAATAAGAACTGCCAAAACACATAGAAATTTTTAAAAAAGAAAGAATCAAATTAGAACTATAGATTTGAAGAGGGAATTAATATAGTGCAAGATAGATAAGACAACTTATGAACTGAAATATGAAGATAATAAAACAATGAGAAAAAAATCAAAGGAACATATGTGACATATAGGGTATAATGAAAATATCTAGCATATGAGTAATTGAATTCACATAAAGAATGAATATGATATAAGAAATATGTAAGAGAAAAGGCTGATTTTTTTTTCCAAACTGGAAAAAAAATCAAATTACAGATTTTTAAAGTGTTAGCAATGAACATAAAAATAAACAATACTAGAAGATGGTGGAGAAGTAGGAGACCCTGTTTCAACCAGTCTCCTGAAGTGAGCTAAATAACTGTCCAAACAGTCTGAACACCCATGAAATCAGCCTGAGATGTAAGATTATACACTTCTGGATCTCTGTGGGAGCAGATCATCAGTGGAGAGATAAAGAAGAATGGGAACATTGGGACTGATATTGGAGGAAAAACAGAAGGGGGAGGGAGCCAATAGAAGAGACCATTTGGAAAATAATACCCCCATATGATAGTGCCCTGTGATTGGGGACCAGCATTAACTTGGAGTCTGATTTAAGCCACTCAAAAAGAGCAAAAGATCTTAGGGCAACTGGTGGAATTGGGTGGTTATAGGCACAGGCCTAAGCCCATAGTTCCATGATGGTCACCACCAGTGACCACCTGTGCCAGAAAGAGCCCAGCAGGATCTCCAGTCCACAGTCCCTGAGTAAGTGGCTTTCCCCTGCTTGTACCACCACTGGGGCTGAGTGCAGTCCCATCTGCACTTGAGAGAGCCTGGTCTGGGCCAGCCAATGGTTTCTGGGCCTGTAGCCTTCTGCAATCTGCACAGCTGCAAGGTCTGAGTGCACCCCGCTGGTGCCTGAGAGAACCCCATGAGGACTCTAGTCAGGGTTACTCAGCCGGCAGCCTTTGCGACCTGCACTGCCACCGCTGGTTGTGAGCATACCTGGCATGGGCGTGGGCTCCAGACCCCAGGTCTGGCAATGGCAGCCACTAAGTGCAGGCTCGTCTGGACACTATTGGTCACAGTTTTAGTGGTGTTGGGGTGCAGAGACAAGTGGGGGCTTCAGGTGACCACTGAGATAGTGGCTGGGGTGTGCACCTCCTGTGGGAGGTTGCAGTGTTCTGCAGAGTTTGCAGAAGGGGAGTCTGTGTGTTCTGGACTATCCAGAGGGGAGCAGACTGAGGCTTCTCTATGAGGCGGAGGTCTACGTGCAGACAGTTTACTTTACGTTGACCCTCTGAAAAACCACAAAAAAGCCACCAAAGCACAAAAACATCCAGGGAAAAGAAGACTGAAAAAACAGTTTCCACAGTTTCCACTCACCCCAACCAACATTGACTGAAAAACAATGTGGCAGTCCCCTCCCCCAAAGACAAGCCAGAAGAACAAGAGGACGACCACCACAGGGTCCCCATAAAACTATAAAACCCCAATATCAGGGGAAAACAATATATTAAGCTCCCAGTACTGCCCCCAAACTTGTATATTTCATAGATACAACTTTTATTTTTATTTTGTTCTCTCTATTCCTGTTCATTTTAATTTTTTAACCTACTTAACATTACAACTAAAGGTTAAATACAACATATTCCATAATAAACTTTTAACTTGAACTTTTTTCATACATATACCTGTGTTTTTCTTTATTCTATTTTTAAATACACATATAGATATAAGCTTCACCATAATTCTCTTTCCCTAATCAATACTACCCCAAATATAAACCAGTTTTATCTCCCTTTATCTCTGCAAAGTTGATTCCTTTAACAAAGATATCAAGATACACTCAGGGAGAATCAAAATAACCTGCCTTGTGCACATCGAGGGTTTATAACCACCTCCCATCTTCTTCTTCTGTCAGTGTTTCTGTGTATTTATTTTTGTACTATACAAAATTTATTCCTGGGGTTCATTTTGGATAGGTTTTTGTTTTGTTTTGTTTTTCTTATCCTTTACTTTTGTCAGTCTTTTGGTTTGTTTCTTTGTTTAAGTACCTTATAAATCTTACTTTTGGGTCTCATTTTGGCTGGGTTTTCTTTTTTTTTTTTTTTTTATTTCTCTTTCTCTCTCTCTTTTTTTTCTTTTTTCTTTCTTTCTGGAGGTGATTTGTAATTGCTCCAAAACTTTCCAGGGTGCACCTTGCCTGGATCGTGGTTGATATATTCATCAATACATCCCCCTCAACCACCTTTCATCAAAATGACTAGGAGGAGGAGCACCCAACAGAGGAAAAATTCCAAGACTGTGTCCTCTCCATCAGAACTATTGGATATGGACATAAACAGTGTGTCATAAAGGGAATTTAGGGTAACAATTATTCAGGCATTGGCTAGGTTGGAGAAGACCATTAGTGACAACATAGAATCTTTAAGGGCAGAAGTGAGGGCTGACCTGGCAGTACTAAAAAAATGCTATCAGTGAGATCCAATGTAATATAAATACTCTAACAGCTAGGGTAAACAAAGGCAGAAGATTGAATTAGTGATCTAGAAGATAAACTAATAGGAAAGAATGATCAGGAGGAGGCCTGGAACAAACAGCTTACAAACCATGAAAACAGAATTAGGGAAATAAATGACACTATGAAATGTTACAAGATCAGAGTTATTGGGATCCCTGAGGAGGTGGAGAAAGAGAGAAGATTAGAATATATAGTTGACTAATTGCTGGATGAAAATTGCCCGTGGTGAATGGAACAAGTATATGTGTCCTCGAGGCATAAAGGATAACACCCCCCCCAAGATCAATGAGTTCAGAAAGGCCTTTGGACACTTAATGGTGAAATTCATGAATCATAATTTCAGACAGGAGGTTGTAAAGGAAGCTAAGTGGAAGAGATTACTTATGTATAGAGGAAGGTCCATCAGAAAAACATCAGAACTGTCTACAGAAACCTGGCAAGTCAGAAAGGGATAGAAAGACATATTCAGGGCACTAAATGAGAAGAACATGCAGCCAAGAATATTTTATCCTGCAAGGCTGACATTCAAAATAGATGGAGAGATAAAGAGCTTCAAGACCAGCAAGGTTTAAAAGAGTATATGATTGATCAAGCTGGGCTCTATAAAAGAAGAAAGAACCCAAGAGTGACATAGAACAGAAATTAGACAATCTATAGAAACAAGGACTTCACAAGCAATATGAAGTCAATAAAAACTTTTCTGTCAGTAATCACCCTCAGTGTGAACAGCCTAAATGATCTCATAAAATGGCACAGGGTTGAAGACTGGATAAAACAACAGGGACCATATGGGGCACCTGGGTGGCTCAGTGGATTGAAGCCTCTGCCTTCGGCTCAGGTTATGATCCCAGCATCTTGGGACTGAGCCCCACATTGGGCTCTCTGCTCAGCAGGGAGCCTGCTTCCTCCTCTCTCTCTGCCTGCCTCTCTGCCTACTTGTGGTCTCTCTGTTACATAAAAAAATAAACCAAACCAAACAAAACAAAACAGGAAAACATCAGGGCCCATATATATGCTGTCTACAAGAGACACATTTGGAACTAAAGATATGTGCAGACTGAAAGTAAGGGAATAGAGAACCATCTTTCATGCCAATGGGCCTGAGAAGAAAGCTGTAGTAGTGATTCCCATATCAGATAAATCAGAGATACAAAAGGACACTACCTCATCCTTAAAGGGACTATCGACCAAGGAGATCTAAAAATTGTCGATATTTATGCCCCCAGTACAGGAGCAGCCAACTACATAAGACAACCATTAATCAAGATAGAGTCATATTGATATGAATACATTAATTGTAGTGGATCTTAACATGCCACTCTTGGTAATAGACAGACCATCTAAGCAGAAAATCAACAAAGAAACAAGAGCTTTGAATGACACATTGGACCAGAAGGGCCTCATAGACATAAACAGAACTTTCCACCCCAAAGGAACAGAATACTCATTCTTCTTGAGCAAACATGGAAATTTCTCAAGAATAGACCACATACTGGGTCACAATTCAGACCTAAAACCAAGACCAAAATACTGCAATTATTCCATGCATATTCTCAGACCACAATGCTTTGAAACTGGAACTCAACCACCAGAAAAGGTTTGGAAGAAATTCAAACACTTGGAAGCTAAAGACCACCCTGCTTAAGAATGTTTGGATTAACCAAGAAATAAGAGAACTTAAACAACTCATGGAAAGCAGTGAGAATGAAGAAACTTCGGGCTAAAACCGATAGGATATGGCAAAGGCAGTACTAAGGGGGAAATAAATAACCATTCAAGCCTCACTCAAAAAATTGAAAAATCCAGCATACACCAACTCTATTTACACCTTAAAGAACTGGAGAGTCAACAACAAATTAAGCCAACCCCATGCACAAGAAGAGAAATTATTAAGGTTAGAGCAGACTTCAATGAGTTAGAAACTAGAGATACAGTAGAACACATCAATGAAACTAGAAGCTGGTTCTTTGAAAGAATTAGTAAGATCAATAAGCCAATGGCCAAAATAACCCATAAAAAAAGAGAGAAGACTCAAATTAATAAAATTATGAATGAAGAGGGAGAGATCATGACTAACACAAAGGAAATAAAAACAATCATCAGAAATTATCATCAACAGTTATATGCCAATAAGTTAAACAACTTAGATGAAATGGATGCATTCCTGGAAGCCTATAAACTTCCAAAACTGAAACAGGAAGAAACTGACAACCTGGATAGACCAATATCTAGGAACAAAATTGAAGCAGTGATCAAAACACAAGAACCCAGGACCTGATGGATTCCCTGGAGAACTCTACTAAATATTCACAGGAGAAATAAAACCTATTCTCCTGAATCCATTTCAAAAAATAGAAACAGAAGAAAAATTTCCAGAATCTTTTTATGAAGCCAGCATTACTTTGACTCCTAAACCAGGCAAAGACACCCACCAAAAAGGAGAATTTCAGACCAATATCCCTGATGAGTATGGATGTTAAGATTCTCAACAAGATCCTAGCTAATAGGATCCAATAGTACATTAAAAAGATTATCCACCATGACAAGGTGGGATTTATCCCTGGAATGCAAGAACGGTTCAACATTCCCAAACCAGTCAATGTCATAGAACAACTTAATAAAAAAAGAGAGAAGAACCATGTAGTCTTCTCAATCCATGCAGAAAAAGCATTTGAAAAGCTACAGCACCTGTTCCTGATTAAAACTCTTCAAAATATAGGGATACAGGGAAATTTCCTCAAATTCATAAAATCTGTCTTTGAAAAACCCACAGCAACTGTCATTCTCAATGGAGAAAAGCTGATAAACTTCCCTTTGATATCAGGAACATGACAAGGTTGTCCACTCTCACCACTGTTGTTTAACATAGTCCTAGAAGCCCTAGTAACAGCAAACAGACAACAAAAAGAAAAGAAAGGTATTTCAATTGGCAAAGAAGAAGTCAAAATCTCTCTTCACAGAGGACATTATATTTTTTATGAAAACCCAAAAGACTCCACCCCCAAACTCCTAGAACTCATACAGCAATTCAGTAATGTGGCAGGATACAAAATCAATGCAAAGAAATCAGTTGCTTTTTTTTTAAAGATTTTATTTATTTATTTGACACAGAGAGAAAGAGATCACAAGTAGGCAGAGAGGAAGGCAGAGAAAGAGGGGGAAGCAGACTTCTATTAACATATAGAAAGGGAATCGATTCCATTACTATATCACTAAGAACCCTAAGATACCTTGAAATAAACCTAACCAAAGAGATAGAGGATTTGTACTCACGAACTAAAGAACACTCATGAAAGAAATTGAAGAAGACACAAAAAGATGGAAAAGCATTCCACAATCATGGATTGGAAGAATAAACATTGTCAAAATGTCTGTACTGCCCAGAGAAATCTATATTTTCAGTGCCATCCAGATCAAAATTCCACCAGCATTTTTCAAAGTGCTGGAATAAAAAAACCCTAAAATTTGTATGGAACAGAAAAGACCCTGAATTGCTAAGGAAATTAAGAAAAAGAAAAACAAAGCTGGGGGCATTATGTTGCCTGATATCAAGCTTTACTACAAAGCTGTGATCATCAAGACAGCACGGCACTTGCACAAAAACAGATACATACAGTGGAACATACATACAGTGGAACAGAGTAGAGAGTCCAGATATGGACCCACAGCTCTACAGTCAAATAATCTTTGACAAAGCAGGAAAGAAATATCTAGAGGAAAAAAGTCTCTTCAATAAGTTGTGCTGGAAAACTGGACAGCTATGTACAGAAGAATGAAACTCAAACATTCTCTTATGCCATACACAAAGATAAACTTGAAATGGATAAAAGACCTCAACATAAGGCAGGAATCTATCAAAATCCTAGAGGAATGCATCAGCAATAACTTCTTTGACATCAGCCACATCAACATCTTTCAAGACATGTCTCCAAGGGAAAAGAAACAAAAGTAAAAATGAACTTTTGAGATTTCATCAAGATCAAAAGCTTCTGCACATCAAAGAAAACAGTCAACCAAACAAAGAAGCAACCCACGGAATGGGTGAAGATATTCACGCTACAGAAAAAGGGCTCATATCCAAGATCTATAAAGAACTCCTCAAACTCAACACCCAAAAAACAGATAATCACATCGCAAAATGGACAGAAGACATGAATAAACACTTCTCCAAAGAAGACATACAAATGGCTAACAGACGCATGAAAAAATGTTCCTCATCATTAGCCATCAGAGAGATTCAAACCAAAAACACATTGAGATACCATCTTACAGCAGTTAGAATGACCAAAATTAACAAGACAATAAACAATAAGTGTTGGAGAGATTGTGGAAAAAGGGGAACCTCTTACACTGTTGGTGGGAGTGCAAGTTGGTGCAGCCACTTTGGAAAACAGTGTGGAGATTCCTTAAGAAATTAAAAATGGAGCTTCCCTATGACCCTGCAATTGCATTACTGGGATTTTACCCCAAAGATACAGATGTAGTGAAAAGAACGGCCATCTCTACCCCAATGTTCATAACAGCAATGGCCATAATTGTCAAAATGTGGAAAGAGCCAAGATGCCCTTCAAGAGATGAATGGATAAAGAAGATATGGTTCATATATACAACGGAATATTACATCTCCATCAGAAACGATGTATACCCAAATGTGGTATCAACATGGATGAGAATGGAGGAGATTATGCTGAATGAAATAAGTCGAACGGAAAACATCAATTATCATATGGTTTCTCTGACTTGTGGAGTCAAAGAATAATATGAAGGACATTGGAAGAAGGAAACAAAAAGTGAATTGGGGGAAATCAGAGGAGGAGATGAACCATGAGAAACTGCCGTCTCTGCTAAACAAACTGAGGGTTTTGGAATGGAGGGTGTGGGAGGAATGGGTGAGCCTGGTTGTGGGTATTAAGGAGGGTGCATATTGCATGGAGCACTGGGTGTGGTGCATAAACAATGAATCATGGAACACTGAAACAATAAAATAAATTAAAAATATGAAATATTCAGTAATCCTATAATACAAAAACAAAGAAGTTCTTAAAGGCAACAAAACAAATATCATCACCTTTAAGGGAACAGTAAGGTGACAAATGTCTTCTCAGCTTAAACAATAGAAGCCAGAAATAAAAATGGAATAAAAACTTTTAACTGCTTAATGAATATAACTACCAAAGTATGGTGTCAAAAATGAGATTAAATATAAATAGACTAATGGGAGAGGATATGCATTTGTGGGGGCAGAGGGCATGTGGTTAAATCTGTGTCTTCCTTTCAGTTTTACTGTGAACCTGAAATTTCTCAAAAAGAATAAATAAAATCTAAATTGTAAAATATATTGTATAGCTGAAACTAATATTACACTGTATGTTAAGTAACTGGAATTTTAAAAACACTGATATAATGAAAAAATAATAAAAATAATTTGTTTTCTAGTTTAAAAATAATTTGTAAATATATTTTAAATAGTCTATTTAAAAGACATTGTCAGACTGTACCAAAATGTGTATGTAGATATATACACATACAGATACATCTCCATATGTATGTTATACTATACAAAGTTACTTTCTTATTTTACTATTAGGAAACAAAATGAAAAGTGTATACTAGACAGAAGAACAGAATATAAGTCAGAAGTCTTGGTTGAATACCAATGCTGTTATATTTAAGACTTCCCTGAGTAGTAATTATCATTATTAGACCATAATGCTGTTGATTCTTCTCAGTCAATGTGTAATAAAGTAGTATACTAAAATTAAAGGTAGTACATTAAAATACATTAAAAGGTAGCATATTAAAATTAAAATTTAAATCAAGTTAAAATGATTTAATAAATCATTTAATAAAATCTAATTTTAATTAAGTTAAATTTTATTAAATTATATATATAATTTTAACCTATTATATATATTTTATAGAATAAAATTTTGTTACATTTTATTAAATTATTAAATAATTATTATTTATTTTTATAGTTTAATTATAATTTATTTATTTATAATTATGATTTATTATTATTTATTAAATTATTAAAATAATTTAATAAAATAATAAATTGAAATAATTAACTTAATAAAATTAAAATAGGGCAGTATATTTAAATTATAATAAGGTAGTATACTAAAATGTGTAATAAGGTAGTATATTGAAAAATAAAGTAGTATAAAAAATATATTAAAAAGTGTATAAAATATATCACCCCAGCTCTTTGAAATTATGTTATACCTTCTTAATTTGTCTGATTCAAAGTGAGTTTTTACTATATGCTATGTGAATTAACTCTACAATTTATCCACTCAACACATAATTATTGAACATCCTATATGGCAGAAGCTGTTCTAGGTGCTGTTAATACAGTTATTAACAGATATACAGACGTTTCTCATGGAACTTACATTTCTAGTAGTAGCAGACAAACAAATGATCAAGAAATAACAGTTAATAATAAGCATTTTAAGCAAATAATCAGGGAATATGAATCCTGGAGACTCTTGCCTTAACCTTAAGGGGGTGCCTGGGTGGCTCAGTGGGTTAAAGCCTCTGCTTTCAGCTCAGGTCATGGTCTCAAGGTCCTGGGATCGAGCCCCACAAAGGGCTCTCTGCTCAGCAGGGAGCCTGCTTCCTCCTCTCTCTCTGCTTGCCTCTCTGCCTACCTGTGATCTGTCAAATAAATAAATAAAATCTTAAAAAAAAAGATTAACTCTAAGAAGTGATCTGAATAAAATTAACGAACTATTATACAAACATGCTGAGAAGCAGGCTATAAGTAAAGAAAGCACTGAGGACAAATGAACGAAGACTGAAACTGAATGATTGGGGGAAAGGTGAAAGGAATAAGAATGTAGATGGGAAAGGACATTAGCTATCATTCTGAATGAGATGATAAGGAGGAGTCTGCAGGAGGAGTCTGCATAAAAGGAACATCAACACTCCCTAGTCTTTTCCAGTTTCCTAAACTTCCAAAAGTTCTACTTGGGGATTTGGCTAAGTTTAGAACATGTAATGCATGTAGGATGCTATTGGTATATACTAGGTGAGATCATAAACATATATATTATATAACGATATGCATACAGGAACACTGTATATTTTTAATATTTTTATGATTATTTTATGATAAAAATGTCAAATATAAAATATTTTAATCATTCTGGGATAGAATTTTCATTCAAGTATAATTAATATACAATGTTATATCAGTTTCAGGTATATAATATTATGATTTAACAATTCTATACATTTCTTAATGCTCACCAAGGTAAGTATATTCTTAATCCCTTTTATAAAGCTATAGTAATCAAAACAGTATGGTACTGGCAAAAAATAGACACATAAATCAACAGAACAGAATAGAGAATCCAGAAATAAACTCATGACTATATAGTTGATTAATCTGCTACAAAAGTTGCAAGAATATACAATAAGAAAAGGGCAGTCTCCTCAACAAATAGATCTGGAAAGATTCCAATTTCTTACATTATACACAAAAATAAACTTAAAATAAATTAAAGACCTAAATGTGAGACCTGAAACTATAAAACTATCAGAGGAAAACACAGGCAGTAATCTCTTTAATATTGGCTATAGAAACTCTTTCCAGTTAGGTTCCCTCTGGCAAAGGAAACAAAGGCAAAATTAAACCATTGGGATTACACCAAAATAAAAAGCTTCGGCACAGCAAAATAAACCAACAAAACAAAAAGGCAATCATCTAATTGGAAAATCATATTTCCAAATGAAATATCTGGTAAGGGGTTAATAAAATACATAAATAATTTATACATCTAAACACACACACACACACACACACACACACACACACACAATCTGATTAAAAAATGAGAAGACCTGAATAGACATTTTCCCAAAGATGATATAGATGGCCAACAAACACATGGAAAGATACTCAACAACTAGTCATCAGGGAAATACAAATTAAAATCACACTTCATACTTGTTAGAATGACTAATATCAAAAAGCTAAGAAATAAAGTGTTGATGAGGCTATGGAGAAAAAGAACCCTCACAAATATGTTTTTCTTTATGGGGACTAGTAGTTCATAATGAATACTTTTATTTTCAAGTATAATTGACCAATAGAAAAGGGAAATGTATTTGCTTATAGTTAAATACTATATTTAACTATAATACTATATTTAATTTAATAAATACTATATTTAACTATATTTATCTGGATATTTAATATACATACACTTATAGTCTCACACATACATTAATCTCAACAGAATAATTTTTTTTTTATTTTAAGAGAGGCACTGTGGTTCTGGCTTAAGACCATGACATAAGAAGACTGAATTTACCTTTTTCATGGAACAAACCAAATTACACCTATTAATAGAACGATTCTTCATGAGAACTGAGGACTGACTGAACAGCTACTAAACAACCAAGAAAGAGAAAATGTCAAGAAAACAGCAAAAGATATGGGGACATGATAACAAAGGAGACTGCACACCCAACATTGCAAATGGCAGGGGTGATAGTACTGAGGGACTGGGAGCAGATTCAATTTGTCCTTAAGCACAGAAAAACAAGCAAGCAAACAAACAAAAACACATGTTTTACCAGAACAGCTAGCATATTAAAGAGACAATACTAGAACTCTGCCAAGTGGTTGAATAGGTGTGGAAAATTCTCGAGATTAGAAGGACAGGAGAATGATATGGTTTACATTTCCACCCCATCTTAAAAGCCTAGGCCAGAGCAGGGTTTGAACACCATAAGGGCAGGCTCACATAACAAAAGAGTGGGTCCAGTCATCACAGGAAGTTTGTGTCCTCAGTGAGCTCAGAATCTATAAACCAACATCAGCCCCAGCTATGCTAGGGTACAGGGGGGAAAAAAAAGGTTTAAATTACCAAGGAGAGCTATAAAAACAACAACGAGTGATTAAAGCCAGCAGAAGAAGGGAAACAATGAAGATTAAATCAGATATGCATGATATGGAGACAAGAAAATCAGAATAGAATAGTGAAACCAGGAGCTGGTTCTTTGAAAAATAAAATTGCTAAGCCCCTGGTCAGACTTATCAAAAAGAAGAGAGAAAGGACCCAAATAAATAAAATCACTAATGAGAAAGGAGAAATCACAATCAATACCACAGAAATACAAACAATTTTAAGAGAATATTATAAAAAATTATATGACAAAATATTGGGCCATCTGGAAGAAATGGACAAGTTTCTAGAAATATATAAACTGCTAAAGTTGAAACAGGAAGAAATAGAAAATTTCAACAGACTGATAACTCACAAAGTAATTGAATCAAAAATAAAAACTTTCCCAACAAAAGTCCAGGGGCAGATGGCTTTTACTCAACATTTAAAGAACAGTAAATACCTATTCTTCTGAAACTGTCTCAAAAAAGACAAATGGAAGGAAAACTCTCAAACTCATCCTATAAAGTCAGCATTACCCTCCAAAACCATACAAAGACTTTACTAAAGAAAAGGACTACAGGCCAATATCCCTGATGAACATGGATGCATATTTCTCAACAAGATACTGGTAAATTGAATCCAACAATACATTAAAATAATTCACCATTAACTTCAGAGAAATGGGATTTTTCCTGGGCTGTAAGTGTCCATCGATATTCTCAAATAAATCAGCAGGATATACCACATCAATAAAAGGAAGGATAAGAACCATATGAACCACTAAATATGTGAGAAAAAGAATTTGACAAAGTACCACATCTATTCCTGATAAAAAACCCTCAGCAAATAAGGACAGAGGGACCATACCTCACTCTCATAAAGGCTATATATGAAAAACCCACAGCTAATATCATCCCCAATGAGGGAAAAAACATTGGGAGATTTTCTCTACAGTCAGAAACAGGACAGGGATATGTACTCTCATCATTGTTATTTAACATAGTACTGAAAGACCTAGTGTTAGTAATCAGGCAACAAAAAGAAATAAAAAGCATCCAAATCAGCAAGGAAGAAGTCAACCATTCACTATCCATGGACAACAAGATACTCTATGTAGAAAACCCAAAAGACCTCACCAAAAATTTCTAGAACTGACACACGAATTTAGCAAAGTTACAAGATATAAAACCAATGTACACAAATCTGTTGCATTTCTATACACCAATAATTAAACAGCAGAAAGAGAAAACAAGGAATTTGTTCCACTTACAATTACACCACAAGCCATAAGATACCTAGGGATAAATGTCACCAAAGAGGTAGAGATCTATACTGTTTTTTTGGGTGGTGAGTATGAGAAGTTCTCTATAGATCTTAGATATCAGCCCTTTGTCTGTAATGTCATTTTCAAATATCTTCTCCCATTCTGAGGGTTGCCTCTTTGCTTTGTTAACTGTTTCTTTTGCCCCAATGTTCATAGCAGCAATGTCCACAATAGCCAAATGGTGGAAAGGGCCAAGATGTCCTTCAACAGACAAATGAATAAAGAAGATGTGGTCCATATACATGATGGAATATTACTCAGCCATCATGAAGGATGTACACCCAACTTTTATATCAACATGGATGAGACTGGGGATCATGCTAAATGAAATAAGTCAAACAGAGAAAAAAAATTACCATATAGTTCTAATTATAAGGAATATCATGAAGACCATTAGGAGAAGAAAGGGAAAAACAAGGGGGGGGCATCAGAGTGGGACACCAACCATGAGAGACCTGGGACTCTGGGAAACAAATGGAAGGCTTTAAAAAGGAGGGGGTAGGGAGATGGATGAGACTGGTGATGGGTATTAAGGAGAGCACAGATTGCTTGGAGCACGGGGTATTATATGCAAACAATGAATCATGGAACACTACATCAAAAACTAATGATGTACCATATGGTAACTAACATAACACAATAAGAATAAATATATACTCTGACTATAGAGCACTTATGAAAGAAATTAAAGAAGACACAAAGAAATAGAAAAACAACCCATGCTTATGAATCATAAAAACAAATATTGTTAAAATATCTGTACTACCCAAAGCAACCTACACATTTAATTCAATCCCAATCAAAATACCACCAGCTTGAACAAACAATCCTAAAACTTGTATGGAACCACAAAAGACCTTAAATAGGCAAAACAATCTTGAAAATGAAAAGCTGAGCTGAAAGAATCACAATTCTGGGACGTCAAGCTATATTATAAAGCTGTAGTGACCAAGATAGTATGGTACTAACACAAAAATAGACCCATAGATCAATGGAACAGAGTAGAAAACTGAGAAATGGCCAATCAATTTTTTAGACTTATTTACATATTATTTGAGAGAAAGAGAGAGCAAGAGTTCAAGCAAATGGGGAAGGAGAGGAAGAGAATCTCAAGTAGATGCCATGCTGAGCATGGATCTCAATGCAGGGCTCAATCTCACAACCCTGAGCTCATGACCTGAGCTGAAATCAAGAGTCAGATGCTTAACCAATGAAGCCACCTAGGCACCCCTGGTCAACAAATTTTTGACAAAGCAATAAAGAGTATTCAATGGAAAAACACAGTCTCTTCAACAAATGGTGTTGGGAAAACCAGACAGCAACATGCAGAAAAATAAAACTGGACCACTTACTTTATCATACCATACACAAAAATAAATTAAAAATGAATGTCAAACTTCAATGTGAGGCAAGAAACCATAAAAATCCTCAAAGAGAACACAGGCAGCAACTTCTTTGACCTCAACAATAGCAACTTCTTACTAGACATGTCTCCAAAGTTAAGGGAAACAAAAACAAAAACAAACTACTGGGACTTCATAAAGATAAAAAGCTTCTGCACAGCAAAAGAAACAATAAACAAAGCTAAAAGTCAACCTTCAGAATTAGAGAAGATATTTGCAAATGACCTAGTTAATAAAGGGTTAGTATCCAAAAAATAAATAATCCAGTTTAAAAAGAGGTGGAAGACATGAATAGACTTTTTTTTTTTTTCAAAGAAGACATATAGATAGCTAACAGCACATGAAAAGATGCTCAACATCACTCATCATCAGGGAAGTACAAATCAAAATTGTAATGAGATATCCCCTCACACCTATCAGAATGGCTAAAATTAACAATACAGGAAGCAACAAACTTTGGCAAGGGTGCAAAAAAAAAAGGGTGGGGGGGGAAATCCTCTTATACTGTTTATGGGAATGCAAACTGGTACAGCCACTCCAGAAAATAGTCTGGAGATTCCTCAAAGAATTAAAAAAAAAAAATAGCCACTTATGATCCAGAAATTGCAGTAGTAGATATTTACCCAAAGGATACAAAAATATAGATTCAAAAGGGGTACATGCACCCTGATGTTTACAGCAGAATTATCAACAATAGCCAAACTATACAGAGAGTCCAAAGGTCCATCATCTGATGGATGGATAAAGAAGATGTAGTATGGAATATTAATTATTATATTAATTAAGGAATATTAATCAGCCATTGAAAAGGAGGAAATCTTACCATTTGCAATGATGTGGATGGAGCTACAGAGTGTTATGGTAAATGATGAAAGTCAGAGAAAGACAAACACTATATGATTCCACTCATATGTGAAATTTAAGAAACAAAACAAATCAACATGGGGCAAAAAAAAAAGGACAGAGAGAGAGAGGGAGGCAAACCATAGAACAGACTTAACTTTAGACAACAAATTGAGGGTTGCTGGAGGGTGTAGGTGGCATATTAGTTAAAGAGGTGATGGATATTAAGGAGGATACTTGTGATGAGCACTGGGTGTTATACATAGTGATGAATTACTAAATTCTACCACTGAAACTAATATTACACTATGTGTTAATTAACTGGAAGTTAAATAAAAACTTGCAGAAAAAAACTAAAAAGTAAATGTAATAAAAATAATAAATAATATTATATAAAGTAGTAAATATTATATAAAAATAATAAAACTAAAATATTATTTATTACTAAAATAAATAAAAATAAAAGTCCAGGACCAGATTGATATACAAGTGAATACTATCAAACATTAAAGAGTTAATATCTATTATTTGAAAACTATTCCAAAAAATATAAGAGGAATCAAAGCTATCAAATACATTTTATGAGGTCAGCAATACCCAGATACCAAAACCAGACAAAGATACCACAAAAAAAAAAAAAAAAAGAAGGAAAGAAAGAAAAGAAAACTATAGGTCAATATCCCTGATGAACATAGATGCAAAAATCCTCAACAAAATATTAGCAAACCATATACAACAATATACTAAAAATATTATCTACCACAGTCAAGTGCGATTTATTCCCAGTTAACAAGGATGGTTCAATATTCAAAAGTCAATCAATATCATATACCACTTTAATAAAATGAAGGATAAAATCATATAATCATCTCAATAGATGTAAAGATAGATATGACAAGATTTAACATCCATTCATTATAAAAACTCTCAAGTGGGATTGAAAGGAACATACCTCAATATAACAAAGGCCAGTTATTTAAAAGAAGAAGAAGGAAGAGGAGGAGGAGGAGGAAGAAAGAAAAGAAAAAACAGTTAACATCATACTTGATGGTGAAAAACTGAGTGCTTTCCCTTTAAGCCCCAGACAAGGATATCAACTCTCACTAGGTTTATCCAACATGGTACTGGAGCTTTAGCAATCAGAAAAGAAACATATCATAGGCATCCAAATTGGTAAAGAAATAAAATTTTCACTATGTGCAGATGACATGATAGTATAAATAGAAAAATCCTAAAAACTCTACCAAAAAACCACTAGATGTAATAAAGAAATTCAGTATAGTGGTAGTATAAAAATTAATACCCACAAATTAGTAGCAAAGAAATCAGAGAAAAATAGATTTAAAAAACAACACCATTTAGAACTGCACCAAAAAGAATAAAATATCTAACAATAAAATTACAAAAGAGGTGAAAGACCTAATTCTGAAAACTATAAAACAGATGAAAGAAATTAAAGATAACACAAACAGATGGAAAGATATACCATGTTCATGGATTGGAAGACTACTTTCAAAATTTCCATACTACTCAAAGCAATCTACAGACTTGCTGCAATCTCTATCAAAATACCAGTAGCATTTTTCACTCAACTAGAACAAATAAAACTAAAATTTATATGGAACCACAGAACACTCCAAATAGCCAAAGCGATCCTGAATAAGAAGAAAAAAGCTGGAGGTATTATAATCCCCGGTTTCAAGATATACTACAAAGCCATGGACATCAAAACAGTATGGTAATGGCAAAAAGGTAGAAACACAGATTATGGAAAAGAATTCAGAATCCAGAAATAAATCATGTTTATACAGTTAATTAATGTCTGAAAAATGAGGCAAAATATACATTGAGGAAAAGCCAAACTTTTCAATAAATGGTGCTACAAAAGCTGGGTGGCTACATGTAAAAAGAATGCTATTGGCTTGATGTGCAAGATAACACAGTAGTAGGAGATATAAATTTCATCTGGTCCCAGGAATTCAGCTACATGGTTATCAAACCATTCTGAATAATCAGAAACTCAATAGGAGATAGAAGAGAAGAGGAACAATTCTATGAACAGAAATTGACCATGTTCTGGACGGTGGGATGTGCAGAGAAGTGAATCAGAAGCAATATACAGGAAGATAGACTGTGTGGGGAGAGAAGGGCTGGTTCCCAGAAAGTGGTAGAGCAGTGGAACACAAAATCAAAACTTTAGAAGTCTGCTTCACTGAGGGACATCACTCCAGTGATGGGGTGGAGCTCTCTCTGGGACATTGTAGTCTTAGGATCCTCCAAGTCACAGAAAGAGAAGGGGTGTCTGAGTGTGGCAGAGCTCCTAGGTATTGGAGTGGGGAAACTGGCTGCAAAGACAGAGCCAGGGAGTGGGATCTCAGCTAGGGGTTACAATAAACCATGATCCCTGGCACAATTGGGCCACTGCTCTTCAAGCAGGGACCCAACAAGTGGCAGATCCTGAGAGACACCCCTTCCTCCACCAGGAAGAGAGGTCCAGGAATGCACCGCAGGAATCTGCTGGGTTTGGAGACTCCAAAAAGGGCTGTGTGCCAAGATAGAAAGGCTCAGTCAAAGGCCAGGTGAGCACAGAGTATGGCTGAAAACCAGGGAGACAGGTGTGATTAACTGCTTTTCTCTGAGGGCTCACTGAAGCGCCCTCCACCAAGCTCTCAGCTGTTCTAGGACTGGATAATGGGAGAGTGCCATTTTTATTCTTATACTCCAAAGCTGTATGAAAAGCTTTCAGGGAACAAAAGCTACTGAGAACAAACCCAAACAGATTACTTAGCCTGGCCCCTGGCAAGGGGAGTGCAATTCCACCTCGGTAAAGATATTTGAGAAAACTGTAAGAGGCCCCTCCCCCAAAAGATCAGCAAGAAGATCCAGCCATGACCAAGTTTACTGATCAATGAGAGCTGCAAAATACCAGTGCTAGGGGAAGACAGCACATAGAATTCACAGCTTTTTTCTCCATGATTCTTGAATCTTTCAAATTTAATTTTTTTTTAATTTTGGTTATTTTTTTCTTTTTCTATTTTTTTTAATTAGCCCTCTTTCCTATTTTAACCTATCTTAACTATTTCACTTGTCAATACCTTTATAAAAATATTTTTAATTTTCATTTTTATTATATTCTATCCTTTCATTGTATTTGACCTTATTTTTTGTATACATATAAGTTTTTCTTTCTTTAAAATTTAGGGATGCAGTTTCATCTAACACACCAAAACCTACCCTAAACATAGCATATGGCTTTGTTGTAGTCTCCAGCCTGATCACATATAATCCTTTTTTTTTCTTTTTTTTTTTTTTCTTTTTTCAACCAACTTCTTATCAATTCCTTTTTTAGAACCTTTTAAATTTTTTATCTGTTTGGTCATATTCCATCCCTTTATCATGTTTATATATGTATTTCCTTTCTTTAAAATTCTGGGACACAGTTTCTTCTAAAAGATGAAAATACATCCAAAATCAAGTGAGTGTCTCTGTTCTATTCACAAACCTAATTAGATAGATAGATAGATAGATATAATAGAATATTATATCGATCTATATTATATAGATCTATATTTTTCCCCTTGCTTTGTTCACCGATTTTGGTTCTCTTCTGATTTGGATATTGTATATTTTTCTGGGGTTATTGTTACCCTTTTAACATTTTGTTATCTCATTCATCTATTCCTCTCTGAACAAAATGACAAGGCAGAAAAAAATCAACCCCCAAACAAACAAACAAAAAAAAAACAAAACAACAACAAAAAAAAAAAAAAAAACAAGAGACAGTAATGACTGCTAGAGACCTAATCAATTCAGACATTAATAAGATGTCATAACTAGAGTTCAGAATGAGAATTACAAAGATGCTAGGTGGGCTTGAAAAAAAAGCATAGAAGATACTAGAGAATTACTTTCTGGAGATATAAAAGAATGGAAATCTAACAAAGTTAAAATTTAAAAAAGCTATTAATGAGGTGCAATAAAAAAGGGAGGCTCTTACTGCTAGGATAAATGAGGCAGAAGAGAGAATTAGTGATATAGAAGACCAAATGATGGATGATAAAGAAGCTGAGAAAGTTAAAAAAAAAGAGAGAGAGAGAGAGATAAACTACTACTGGAACACAAGGAGAGAACTCGAGAGGTAAGTTATACCATAAGATGAAACAATATTAGAATTGGGATCCTAGAGGAAGAAGAATCAGAGAGAGGGGCAGAAGGTATATTGGAGCAAATTATAACAGATAGCGTTCTTAATTTAGGGAAGAAAATAAGCATCAAAATCCAGAAGGCACAGAGAACCCCCCCCCCCCCCCAAATCCATAAAATAGGTCAATACCCTGTCACCTAACAGTAAAACTTACAGGTCTTAGTGAAAAAGAGAAAATCCTGAAAGCAGCTCAGGTTAAAGGGTCTGTAACCTATAATGGTAGAAATATTAGATTGGTAGCAGACCTAACCCCTGAGACCTGAAAGGCCAGAAAAGACTAGCATGATTTATTCAGAGCACTAAATGAGGAAAATATTTGGCCAAGAATACTATATCCAGCTAGGCTGTCATTGAAAATAGAGAGAGAAATAAAAAGTTTCCAGGACAAACAAGAACTAAAAGAATTTGCAAACAACAAAACAGCCCTGCAGGAAATAATGAATGGGGTCTTCTAAGCAAAGAAAGGGCCTAAAAGTAACATAGGCCAGAAAGGAACAGAGATAATAGTAACGGTCTCCTTGCAGGCAATACAGTGGTACTAAATTTGTATCTTTCAATAGTTACCTTGAATGAAAATGGGCTAAATCCCCCAATCAAAAGACACAGGATATCAGAATGGATTAAAAAAAAAAAAAGACTCATCAATATTCTGTCTGCAAGAAACTCATTTTAGACCCAAAGACACCTCCATAGTGGTGTCTTTAAAGTGAGGGGATGGAAAACAATTTACCATGCTAAAGGACTTCAAAAGAAATCTGGGGTGGCAATGCTTATATCAGACAAAGTAGATTTTAAACCAAAAACTATAATAAGAGATAAGGAAGGACACTATATCATAGTGTAGGGGTTTATCCAACAAAAAGATCTAGCAATTTTAAATATCTATGCCCTTAACATGAGAGCTGCCAATTATATAAAACAATTAATAACAAAGTCAAAGAAACACAATAATGCAATAAGAGTGGGAGATTTTAACACCTCTTCCCTGAAATAGATCATCTAAGCAAAAGATCAATAAGGAAATAGAGGCTTTAAATGACACACTGGACCAGATGGACATCACAGATATACTCAGAGCATTCCATCTCAAAGCAATGGAATACATATTCTTCTCTAGTGCACATGGAACATTCTCCAGAACAGATCATATCCTGGGTCACAAATAAGATCTCAACCAGAATCAAAAGATTGGGGTCATTCCCTGCATATTTTCAGACCACAGTGCTTTGAAACTAGAACTAAGCCACAAAAGGAAAGTTGGAAAGAACTCAAAAACATGGATGCTAAAAAGCATCCAACTGAAGAACTAGGAAATTAAAGAAGAATTTAAAATTCATAGAAACAAAAGAAAATGAAAGCACAATTGTTCAAAATCTTTGAGACACAGCAAAGTCAGTCCTGAAAGGAAAGTATATAGTAATACAAGCCTTTTTCAAGAAATAAGAAAGGTCTCAAATACACAACCTAACCCTACACCTAAAGGAGGTGGAGAGAGAATAGCAAAGAAAGCCTAAACCCAGAAGAAGAAGAGAAATAATAAAGATCAGAGCAGAAATCAAAGAAATAGAAACCAAAAGAACAGTAGAACAAATCAATGAAACTAGGAGCTGGTGCTTTGGAAGAATGAAAGTATAAGGTTGAGGGGCATCTGGGTGGCTCAGTGGGTTAGGCCTCTGCCTTCAACTCGGGTCATGATTTCTAGGCCCTGGGATTGAGCCCCACATAGGGCTCTCTGCTTAATGGGGAGACTGCTTCTCTCTCTCTGCCTGCCTCTCTGCCTACTTCTGATCTCTGTCAAATAAATAAATAAAATCTTTAAAAAATAATAATAAGATTGATAAATCCCTGGCCAGACTTAAAAAGAGAAAGGAACCAAATTAATAAAGTCATGAATGAAAGAAGAGAGATCACAACCATCACAAAAGAAATACAAACAATTGTAAGAACATATTATGAGCAACTATACACCA
The DNA here is from genome assembly GCF_022355385.1 of Mustela nigripes. Lineage (NCBI taxonomy): Eukaryota > Metazoa > Chordata > Mammalia > Carnivora > Mustelidae > Mustela > Mustela nigripes. Next base: position 5,436,885 of record NC_081559.1, on the reverse strand, counting down.
GCAAATTTTATAATCTCCAAGAAATGGATGTATTCCTAGAGACTTATAAACTACCAAAACTGAACCAGGAAGAAATAGAAAACATGAACAGACACATACCCAGTAAGAAGATTGAAGCAGTCATCAATAATCTCCCAAAAAACAAGAGCCCAGGGCCAGACAGCTTCCCAGGGAAATTCTACTGAACATTTAAAGAATTAATTCCTATTCTCCTGAAACTGATACAAAAAAGTAGAAATGGAAGGAAAATTTCCAAACTCATCTATGAGGCCAGCATTAGCTTGATCCCAAAACCAGAAAAAGATCCCATCAAAAAAGAGACTTACAGACCAATATCACTGATGAACACAGATGTGAAAATTCTCACCCAAATCCTAGCCAATAGGATCCAATGGTCCATTAAAGGATTTTTCACCTTTAGCAAGTGGGATTTATTCCAGGGCTGCAGTTTTGGTTCAACATCTGCAAATCAATCAATGTGATACAATACATTAATAAAAGAAAGAACAAGAACCATATGATACTCTCAATGATGCTGAAAAAGCTCTTGACAAAGTACAGCATCCTTTCTTGATGAAAACTTTTCAGTGTAGGCATGAGGGTACATAACTCAGTATCATCAAAACCATCTATGAAAAATTCACAGTCAATATCATTCTCAATGGGGAAAAACTGAGAGCTTTTCTGCTAGGGTCAGGAACATGGCAGCGATGTCCATGATCACCACTGCTATTCAACATAGTACTAGAACTCCTAGCCTTGGCAGTCAGACAACAAAAAGAAATAAAAGCATCTGAATCAGCAAAGAAGTCAAACTCTCACTCTTTGCAGGTGATATGACACTTTATGTGGAAAACCCAAAAGACTCCAGTCCAAAACTGCTAGAACTCATAAAGGAATTCAGTAAGGTGGGAATATAAAATCGTTGCACAGAAATCAGTTGTATTTCTATACACCAACAAGACAGAAGAAGGATAAATTAAGGAGTAAATCCCATTTACAATTGCACCCGAAAGCATAAGATTGCCAGAAATAAACCTAACCAAAAAGGCAAGGAATTTGTACTTAGAAAACTATAGAATACTCATGAAGAAATTGAGGAAGATACAAATAAATGGAAACATATTCCATGCTCATTGATTGGAAAAACAAATATTATGAAAATATCTATGCTACCAAAAGCAATCTAACATTTAATGCAATCCTTATCAAAATACATCAATTTTTTCAAAGAAAGGGAAAAAATAATTCTAAAATTTTTATGGAACCAGAAAAGACCACAAATAGAAGAATGTTGAAATAGAAAGCCAAAATTGGTGGCATCACAATTCCAGATTTCAAGCTCTATTACAAAGCTGTCATCACCAAGACAGTACGGTACTAACACAAAAACAGACACATAGATCAATGGGACAGAATAGAGAGTCCAGAAATAGAATCTCAACTCTATGGTCAACTAATCTTTGACAAAGCAGAAAAGAACATCAAATGGAAAAAAGTCTCCTTAATAAGAGGTAAAGTTGTGAAAATTGGACAGCAATGTGCAGAATAATGAAACTGGACCGTTTCCTTACACCACACACAAAAATAGACTCAAAAATGGATGAAAGACCTCAATGTGAGACAGGAATCCATCAAGATCCTGGATAACACAGGCAACAACTTTTTCTACCACAGCTGCAACAACTTCTTCCTAGAAACATCTCAAAAACAAGGGGAGCAAGGGCAAAAAATGGACTATTGGGATTGCATCAAGATCAAAGCTTTTGCACAGCAAAAGAAATAGTCAACAAAACCAAAGACAACTGACAGAATGGGGGAAGATATTTGCAAATGACATATCAGATAAAGGGCTAGTGCCCAAAATCTATAAAGAACTTATGAAACTCAACACCCAAAGAACTAATCCAATCAAGAAATGGGGAGAAGACATGAACAGACATTTATGCAAAGAAGACATCCAAATGGCCAACAGACACATGAAAAAGTGCTCAAGATCATTCAGCAACAGGGAAATACAAATCAAAACCACAGTGACATACCACCTCACATGAGTCAGAATGACTAAAATTAACAATTCAAAAAATCATAGGTTTTAGTGAGGTTTTGGAGAAAGGGGAAAGTCACTCTGGGAAACGGCATGGAGGTTCCTCAAAAAGTTGAAAATAGAACTACCCTATGACCCAATAATTTAGCGCTACTGGATATTTACCCTCAGGTTACAAATATAGTGATCCAAAGGGCATGTGTACCCAAATGCTTACAGCAGCAATATCCACAATAGCCAAACTATGGTAAGAACCTAGATGCCCATCAACAGATGAATGGATAAAGAAGATGTGGTGCATATATATACAATAGAATATTATGCAGCCATCAAAAGAAATGAAATCTTGCCATTTGCAATGACTTGATGGAACTAGAGGGTATTTTGCTAAGCGAAGTAAGTCAATCTGAGAAAGACAATCATCACATAATCTCTCTGATCTGAGGAATTAGAGATGCAGGGCAGAGTGTCATGGTGGGTATGGAGGGTAAAAATGAAACAGGTTGGGAACAGGAGGGAGACAAACCATAAGAGACTCTTAATCTCATGAAATAAACTGAGAGTTGCTGGGGGGTTGGAGGGTAGGGATAGGGTGGCTGGTTTAGAGACATTGGGGAGAATATGTGCTACGATGAGTGCTGTGAAGTGTGTAAGCCTGATGATTCAGAGACCTGTACCCCTGGGCAAATAACACATTATATATTAATAAAATAAATTCAGAATCAAGTAAATTTCAAAAATTGTAAAATAAATCTAGGGTTAGAAGTCAGAAGGGTGCCTAGGTGGCTAGGTCAGTTAAGTGTCTGCCTTTGGATCAGGTCATGATCCCAGAGTTGGGTACCCTGCTCAGTGGAGAGTCTGCTTCTCCCTCTTCTTCTGCCTCTCCCCCGTTTGTGGTTTTGTTCTCTCCTTCCCTCTCATGGATAAACAAAAACTCTTAAAAAAAAATAGAAAAATATAAAAGAAGGATATATGTGGGGCACCTGGGTGACTCAGTTGGTTGAACATCTGCCATCTGCCCAGATCATGATCCCAGGGCCCTGGGATTGAGCCCCACATTAGGCCCCCTACTTGGCAGAGAGTCTATGTCTGTGAACCTCCTCCCTGCTCATATTCTCTCTCCCTCAATCTCTCTCTCATAAATGAAGTCTTTAAAAGAAGAAGAAGAAGAAGACGGAGGAGGAGGAGGAGGAGGAGGGGAAGTAGTGTAAATGCTAACTGACAATTTTTAATTCTCCAATTTTTAGAATTTTTCTCTGAGTTCTTGAACACAGTTCTGCCTAGTTAGGCCACTCATGGGAAATATATTATTGCCAAATAGAGATTTAGATCAAGTTCATTGGTTAAACATGAAGATGGATATGATCATCAGATGAATATGGCTGACACATGAAAAAATAAGTCAAAGAGTGTACAAATGGAATATAGAGAAACTCTAAAAACTCTTCAGGTACACTAATCTCTTTAAAGTTTAAGATTGAAAAGAGATTGCTTTCGAATGCTGGCACTTTTTTTTTTCCTAACAAGTCCCAACTGACTAAAACACAATTAACAGTGAATCAAACTTCCAGGACTTTAAGCCAAACTGTCAATTTGTTCGAATGTTATATTCTTATTAAGGCAATACCAAATCTGTTGCTGCACTGATTACTGTTTTATTGAATGTCAACTTCCAAGTATTGGCAGTCTATAAGAAAGGACTACTGAACCAGGACTCATGAAAGATTAACTGCATATTATCTTCTAAGAATAGGGTTTAATATATGTCAAAAAATACATATATATATAATATATATGTATGCATATATGTCATTAGCATGTAATTTTTACAACCCTCAATGCACTTAAGTATGTCATAATTTTCCTTCATTTTAACTGTTAAAGAAAAATCCTTTGAATATATTCTCTTTTATTATACTGTGGCAATACATATTTGCAGAGAGTGCTATTGAAGTAAATTCTAGGGTATAGATATGAACCAACAAAACAATATAAAGATAAAATACATGGGTATTTTAAATAAATAAATCTCTTTAAATAAGAGATTTATGTTAAAAATGTATACATATATATGTTATTTTTATATTCTATATGTGAATATCTCTATACATTAGGATAAAAATGAATAATTCTGCAAATACTAACTCCATTGGAAAGAGAAAGGGGAAGGGATTGTAAGAGCTCAAGTTGTTTTCTAGAGGCTAATATACCTAAATAGCTCTTCAGAAATGTAAATCTACAACTTCTTACATGCATTGCTGCCAAGAAGACATATTTGGATATTGCAGATCTAGTATTCTTCATCCTCTATATAATTTACAGAAGAAATAGGGCTATGTTTGTATTGGCTTAACAGTATTTCAGTTTTCTTCCTCAAAGGCAAATAAAAATAGGTGTCTTCCTTTTCTTCACACATGGTTACCAGTGTTACCTACCAGAGAGAATGATACCTAAATTTTAAAAATAAAATAATTTTAAAGGAGATGAAGCTTAAGTAAGCTAAAATTCTTTATATTCTCTAATCATTTGGGTTGCATATTTGCTGGGAAATCTGGATGAGTGGGAACTGCTATGGATATTTTGTTAACATTGCATTGCAATATAGCAGACAGAATGCTTCAATTTGAAAGTTGAGGAAAGCCTTCAATGTATGTGAGCCTTTGGAAACTGCAAAATGAGAAAAGAGCAAACATTTTAAAATCTTTGGAAAGATACCTGTTATAGCCCTAAACTTTTGGCATCAGTAGTGAAGATGTCAACTACTCCTGTTTCACAAAATCAAACAAATCTATCTATCTATCTATCTATCTATCTATCATCTATCTATCATCTATTTATCTATAGATAGAGAGTCTTCTGTATGAGAAGATCTATAGAACTGGATGAACTATTGGTCTTTACAATGTTTTTGCTTTCTATCAATTGTTAAACTCTTCAATATACAAGGAATCAATATATTTTTAAAGATTCTATTTATTTATTTGATGGAGAAAGAATGTACAAGAGTGGGAGAGGGAGAAGCAGGCTCCCTACTAAGTAGGAACCTGACACTGGGTTTGATCCCAGGACCCTAGGATCATGACCTAAGCTGAAGGCAGACAGTTCACCAACTGTGTCACCCAGCCTCCCAGAATCTATATTATTTTTATTCACAAATGACCACTATGCTCAATAGCATTAATTCTCACTGTTAACAATCTCTATATTATAAAATACAATAAATGTTAATATTTATAAATACATTTTACTCTAATGGAAAAATCTTACCCAAAGTAAAACAAAAAGAAGTTCAAAAATTAATGTTGCCGATTACTATTTGTAGTCTTGTTAAGATGAAGAATTATATCATCTTAGCTTTCACAAAATGTTTCTCATAAACAGATGTCCATTGCCTTGGGTTAACCTGTATTCCAAGAGGTATCTAACATTTGAATCATTTGTCTTCTGTTTGCAAGCCAATGATAATTAAGTACGAATTAGTCACCAGGTCCCTAAAACATTTGAGATTATCTAAAATAGATCAGAATCATAAGGAAAAAATATTTTATAGCAACAAGATAAAATATTAAATTTCAAAATATGAAAACTACTGAGACTTTGATGAAAATCTTATTGCCACCCCACAGTATATGATTGTTAATGTTATTACAAATATGATCTGGATTATAGTTTTCAGTAGTTATTAGAGGAACACCTCTGCTCTGAGAGAACTTAGAGAGAACTGAGAGCAGGAAGGAGATCTCACCAGTTCTTGTTCTTGGACACATTATCCCCAGCCCACTTGTAGAGAAACTAAAGAAGATGAGTCAAACTTAAAAATACAGTATGAGGAGTACCTGGATGGCTCAGTTGCTTAAGCCATTGCCTTTGGCTGAGATCATGATCCCAGGTCCTGGGATGAGCCCTGCATTGGTCTCCCTGCTCCTCAGGAAGTCTGATTCTCCCCCCGCTGTGTGTGCTCTCTGTCCAATATAAATCTTTAAAAAATAAAAAATTTAAAAAAATTAAAATAAAAAAAATACATTAAAAAAAAGACTACAATATGAAGTAAATAAAACAGGCTTAAGAAAAAAAAAAAATAAAGATAACCATTATACTTCTCACCACCAGGGCACTCCCAGAAGAACATATACAACATAAGAATAAAAATGTAGGGTGCCTGGGTGGCTCAGTGGGTTAAGCCACTGCCTTCGGCTCAGGTCATGATCTCAGGGCCTTGGGATAGAGTCCTGCATCCGGCTCTCTACTCAGTGGGGAGCCTGCTTCCTCCTCTCTCTGTCTGCCTCTCTGCCTACTTGTGATCTTTCTCTGTCAAATAAATAAATAAAATCTTTAAAAGAAAAATAAAAAAATTTAAAAAAAGAATAAAAATGTACATTCTATCATTAATTCATTCATTTGGCAGGATTTAAAAAAAAATTGAGAACTCAAAAATGCAAAACCACTTGTTTCTACTAAAAAAAGTGCAATTATGCAATTAGAATAATATCATTACTATATTATGTATATATTATATAAATATAAATTAATAGCCATATGTGATTCTGATGTTAACTATGTGTTGAGCACCTACATGTTTTTTTTCACATAACCTATTTAATTCAAATAATACTTGCAGTTACATACTAATAATTCCCTTATTTTTAAAATGAATAAAATTTCTGGTAGAGTTATTTCCAGGTTTTGGGTTATACTGTTCCTTAAAAAACAAAATGATCAGGATTGGAAGAAACAATATTGTTAAAACATCTATACTACCTAAAGCAATTTATAGATTCAGTGCAATCCTTATCAAAATACCAATATTATTTTTTTTAACAGAACCAGAACCAGTGATTCTAAAATTCATATGGAACCACAAAAGACCTAAAAAGCCAAATCAGTCTTGAATAACAACAACAAAGTTGAAAGTAGCACAATCCCAGATTTCAAGATATACTACAAAGCTTTGGTAGTCAAAACAGTATCATACTGGCACAAAACACACACATAAACCAATGGGATAGGATAGAGAGCCCAGAAATCAATCCACACTTAAATGGTCAATTCATCCATGACAAAGGGGGAGAGAATATACAATGGGGAGTCCTCAATGTTGAATATACAGTGAAGTATACTCAGTAATGCTATTGTGAAACTGGACAGCTCAATGCAAAAGAAACTGGATCACTTTCTTAAGGCATACAAAAAAATAAATTCAAAATGGATTAAAGACCTGAATGTGAGACCTGAAACCATTAAACTTCTAGAAGAAAACACAGGCAGCAATCTTTTAAACATGAGCCTTAGCAACATTTTTCTAGATAGGTCTCCTAAGGCAAAGGAAACAAAAACAAAAACAAACAAAAAAACAAACAAAGCTATTGGGACTATGTCAAAATAAAGAGATTTTTCACAGTAAAGGAAACCATCCACAAAGTGAAAAGACAACCTACTGAATGAGAGAAAATATTTGTAAATTATGTATGTGATAAGGAGTTAATACCCCAAATAGATAAACACTAACATAACTCAAAATCAAAAAAATAATCTGATTAAAAATGGGGAAATCAGGGGAACCTGGATGGTTCAGTCAGTTAAGCATTCATCTCTTGATCTCAGCTCAGGTTTTGATCTCAGGGTTGTGAGTTCATGTCCACATTTTTCTCCAGGGTAGTCATGGAGCCCCCTTAAAAAAAAAAATGGGAAAATCTAAATAGACATCTTTCCAAAGAAGATATACAGATAGCCAACAGACACATGAAAAGATGTTCAACATTACTAGTCATCAGGGAAAAGCAAGTCAAAACTACAATGAGGTATCACCTCACACCTGTCAGAATGGTTGGAATAAAAAAACACAAGAAATAATAAGTGTTGGCAAGGAGGCTGAGAAAAGAGAAACTTCATGCACTATTTTTAGGAATGTAAACTGGTGCAGCCACTGTGGAAAACAGTATGAAGCTTCCTCAAAAAATTGAAAATAGAAATAGCATATGACCCAATAATTCTTTTTTTTTTAAGATTTTATTTATTTATTTGACAGAGAGAGATCACAGTAGACAGAGAGGCAGGCAGAGAGAGAAAGAGAGGGAAGCAGGCTCCCTGGCCGAGCAGAGAGCCCGATGCAGGGCTCGATCCCAGGACCCTGAGATCATGACCTGAGCCGAAGGCAGAGGCTTAACCCACTGAGCCACCCAGGTGCCCTGACCCAATAATTCTTTTGGTATTTGCCCAAATAAAACAAAACCACTAATTCAAAAACATTTGTATGTTTTTGCAGCATTATTTACAATTGCCAAGACATAGAAGCAACCAGAAACCAGGGGTAGACTAATGAATATAGAAGATGTGGTAATATACAATGGCATATTATTTAGTTATTTTAAAAAAATGAGATCTTGACATTTGAATTTTTTTTAATTTATTTATTTGTCAGAGACAAAGGGAGAGAGAGTGAGTGAGCACAGGTAGACAGAGAGGCAGGCAGAGGCAGAGGGGGAAGCAGGCTCTCCGCCGAGCAAGGAGCCCGACACAGGACTTGATCCCAGGTCTCCTTGTTCGGCAGGGAGCCTGCTTCTCCCTCTGCCTCTGCCTGCCATTCTGTCCGACTGTACTCACTCTCTCTCCCTCTCTCTCTGATAAATAAATAAATAAAATCTTTAAAAAGAAAAAGAAATTAGAATACACAAACTCTTTTAAGGAAAACTTAGAAATTGTAATGGGAGCAGTTGTGGAATTCAAAAAAGAAAATGTTTCTAATGACTTGTATTGGTATCAAGAAATAAAACGTGGCAAATACAATGACTGTAGCAGAGAATATTTGTTACTTAATACTCATGTCTTAAAATATTATTGTATTGATTATTAGGTATCAGAATGAAATCATGAATAAATTCAGACTTAAAAATTTCAATTTCACAGTGAATTAAAGAGGTAAGGATAATGTAACAAGCCTGCACATCCTTCTATTTCTTCTATAAACACTTATAAACACTTTCCTGTAACAGGAAAGTCAAAAAGAGAAAAAGTTGAATGTCTGTACACATATTATACATGTTCATTATCTATTAGCTGGGAAAATGCAAATTAAAACTTTGATAAGTTAGCACTCTATATCCAATGGTTAGGAAAAATATTTAAGTCTAAAAATAATAATTGTTGGCAAGGAATTGTAATTAACTGGTAGGAATATAAATGTTGATCACCACTTTGTTAAACAACCTTGGTTTTCTTGTGTTTATATGTTCTAATACTATTATGAGTTAAATGTGTCCCCAGAACTCATATGTTGAAATTCTATCCCCAATTAACTCAGAATGTGATCTCACTTAGAGATAGGGTGTTTACAAAGGTAATCAAGAAAAAACTAGGTCATTATGGTGTGTCCTAATCCACACCCTAATCTATCCTTATAAGAAGGAAAATTTAGATAGTCACAGAAGACAATGTAAAGAGGCATAAGGAGAAGATAGTCATTTATAAGCTAAGGAGGCAGGCATAGAACATACTCTTCCCTCAGAGCCCTCGGAAGGAACCAAAGCTACCTTCACCTCCTACTGCTTCTAACCTCGCTCCAGAAATGAGAGACAGTAACATATGCTATTTAAGCCACCCATTCCCAGTTTGTGGTCTAGTAGCCCTAGCAAACTAATACACAATTCCTCCCTAGGTATATGATGCACAATCAGGAGTTGGTGCACTGAGTCTCTTGAACCAAACAGGTTCTCCTTCATCTACCATTGTCTGTGGCTCATCTTTGCAGCGACAGGATTGAGTAGTACTGACAGACCAAACAGCTGGCACATCTGAGAATATTTACTGTCTTGGCTTCTACAGAAAAGCTTGACAACAAGAGCATATGCAATATTTCAGTGTTCTAGAAAATAGCAAAAGAATTGTTATGACCCAAATGATTTTTGACAATAGAATGAATAAATTATCATACATATCCAGTGGCATACTAATAAATGGTTAACTATCTCTACTCTCAAAAAAAAGGGTATAGAACTTCAGTATACCTTTTATTGATATAAAGAGTAATATATGTGTGTTTATATAGATCATAATTTGCAATTAATAAAATAGGATATATTTTACTATAATCATTATACAGCCAATTGAGTCTCAAAGAATAATACTTTCTTTCATTTAACTGTACTTTATTTTTGTTTGAATCACTTTTCAAACTTTGGTGCAAGCCATGAGCAGTTCTTACATAAATGTTGGTTTGTGTTTTCATTTACACTAACAAGACAGGTGAAACAATGTTATGTTAGTTTCACTACTTAGTGGAAAGACAACCCATGTTTATGGGTTAAAAGAACAAATACTGTTAAACTGTCCATACTACCCAAAGCAATCTACAGATTTAATGCAATCCCTATCAAAATACCAATAGCAATTTTCACAGAACTAGAACAACAATCCCAAAACTCATATGGAGCCACAAAAGACACTGAATAGCCAAAGCAATTTTGATAAAGAAAAACCAAAATGGAGGAATCACAATTCCAGACTTCAAGTTATACTACAAACTGAATTAATTAAAAAATATATATTTATATTTATATCAATATCTATCTATACATATATGTGTATATATGCCTCTCTCTATATATGTATATATACGTCTCTCTATATTTTTTACTGGCACAAAAATAGACACATGGATCAATGAAATATAATAGAAAATATAATAGAAAAATATGATAAATAGAAAACCCAAAAATAAGCCCTCAATTTTATGTGGTCAATTAATCTTCAACAAAGGGGCAAGAATATACAATAAGAAAAAGACTGTCCCTTCAACAAATGGTGTTAGAAAAACTGGACAGCAACATGCAAAAGAATGAAACTGGACTACTTTCCTTCAACATACACAAAAATAAACTCATAATAGATTAAAGAACTAGAGTAAAATGTGAAACCATAAAATCTTAGAAGAAAGCACAGGCAGTAATTTCTCTGACATGGGCCTAGAAACTTTTTTTTCCCCCCTAGATATGTCTCCTGAGGCAAAGGAAATAAAACTGCAAATGACATAGCCAATAAAGGGTTAATATCTAAACTATATAAAGAACTTATACAATTCAACACCAAAAAAAAACCCAGAAATAATCCAATTAAAAAGTGGACAGAAGATATGAACACATATTTCTTTAAAGGAGACAAAAAGAGAGGCATCTGAGTGGCTCTGTCAGTTAAGGGTCTGCCTTCAACTCAGGTTGTGATTCCAGGGTCCTGGGATTGAGTCCCACATCAGGCTCCCTGCTTGGTGGGAGCCTGTTTCTCCCTCTCTTCCCCACTCATGCTTTCTTCTCACTATCTCTGTCTGTCTCTCAAATAAATAAATAATCTTAAAAAATAAAAAGCCATACAGATGGCCAACAGACATGAAAAGATGCTCAACATTGCTCATCATCAGAGAAATGCAAATGAAAACTACAAGGAGATATCATCTAGCACCTGTCAACATGGCTAAAATCAGAAACACAAGAAACAACTGTTGGCAAAGATTTGGAGAAAAAGGAATCCTCATGTATTGTTGGTGGGAGTGCAAACTGGTACTGCCACTGAGGAAAATTCTAGGGGGTTCTTCAAAAAGTTAATAATAGAACTAGCCTATAATCTACTAATCACACTACTGGGTAGTTATCCCCAAAATACAAAATACTAATTCAAAGGGATGGATGCACACATATGTTTGTTGCAGCAATACTTACACTTGCCAAATTAAGGAGAAGCTCAAGTGCCCATTAATAGATGCATGGATCCAGAAGAAGTCGTATATACGTACAATGGGAGATATTACTCAGCCATGAAAACCAATGAAATCTTCCCACTTGCAATGGCATGGATGGAGTTGAAGAGTAATGCTAAGTGAGATAAGTCAGTCAAAGAAAGACAGACACCATATATTTCACCAATATGTGGAATCTAAGATACAAAACAAACAAAGGAAAAATATGAGAAACAGACCAAGAAACAACTCTTAAACTGATAGTTACCAGAGGGTAAGAGAATGGGTGAAATATGTGATGGGTACTAAAGGGCACACTTACCACCATGAGCTGCAGAGTAGTGTATAGAATTGTTTAATCACCCTTGTACACTTGAAACTAATATAACACTGTATGTTAATTATGTTGGAATTAAAATTTAAAAACAAAATCAAAAAAAGAACTTCACTATCAACGACAGTGATTTTCTTACTGATATTGACAGTGTTTTACAAATACTGGATATATATTTCCTCTTTGTTGTACTTTACACAAATTAATGGCTACCAACATGATCTAGCTTTCAATTTGATGTGTATTATTTACATTTTATCCATCATTCTAAGTTGAAACAGTCAACAGAATAAATCAAGCTCTGATTTGTAGCATTTGCCAAATTCCTTGCCACCGTAGCCTATTCAACTCTACAAATGGGTAAGGAGCTTTCTTAATATCTGTGAACCTAGAGATTCCATATTCTCTCACAAACCTGTCCAATTTGCTAACAAAATTAACTGAATTCCTAACCATATTTGGCTGCATCTGTCTGAAGTAAATAAGTGCTCATGTCTATTTCTTCTTGAAGGTCTTTGCTTTTACTTTGATTTTCAACTAGTTGGTTGGTCTTTTAGCTCAGTCTCCAATAGACACACAAAAGCTTGCAGATGTGTAGATTGTCCTGTTTACTACTGTTGTAGAGAGTGTGGGAGCAATGTTCTTTCCAACTTTCTATATCCCTAACAGAAACTGGAGACCCAGTTGGGTTAAGAGTTTTCCCTGTTAAGTGATCTAAGGCCTTGCCACATGTCTACTCTGCTTCCAGAGTTATTTTTTTTCCCAGGTAACATAAGATAAATTTAATCAAGTCTAAATATTTTAATAGGGGGAGAGGAATAAATGGTCAGAGCACGGGGTTATTTTTATAACTCTTCAACTTTTTCTATAAAAAGTGATTTCAAAATAGAATATGATGCACTTATTCTTAAGATACTCAATTTCTCCTATCTTGTAAATCATTTAGAAGAACAAATTATTTTATATTTGAATCTGTGAATATATATTGTCAATAATTCAGTTAGAACACTGATGCTGAGGTGGAGGGAGAGGGACTACACAAATGCAAAACACATAGCCTCTGTTCTCCAGAAAACTGTATTAATTTGATATTATAATATCAATACATGTCCCTAATAAGGCTCCTGAATACAAAGAATACCAATGTTACAAATGTGCAATAATTTGGTTTAAATATCCACAGTTTAATTTATTGCACACACAATTATGTTTTTGCATTTAATATACTTAGCTTCATCTAATTACTACATTAAATTATCATCAAATTATGCCTGCCTCTCTATTGTAGAGTCTCAAATGCAAACATCTGCAGTACTGTTTTAATGGTACTTCATGCTATGATAAAATGTCAAAATGATATTGTCTTTCTTCCACATATACTTCAAACTAGTATTTATTTCCAGTTGCTACTTTTTAAAAAAATTTTTCCATTACTGACACTATAATTAAAGTCACTTGTTTTCAAAGAAAGAGGCTTAGAGTGATTGTGGAAGATGTACTTTTTGGTTGACTCATATTTCTTGATTTATGATTTTATTTTGTAAATTCTGTTAACAACATCTCAAGGAGACAAATTAGCCCTCCTTGTTGCACTGTTGGTGGTAATGAACAGCTGCAAATGTCACCTTTGAAATTTCTCCAATCAAAGTTTTTTTAGCAATGATAATATATCAAACCATCATTGAGTCATCATGGCTGAAAGACTTCCACAAAAATAGGATTAATTCTAGTATTTCATACATGGTTTTGGATGTTTCATTAAATTTAAATAAGTTAAACTTAAAATTAGTTGTATCTTTCAAAAAATAATTTTTACTTAAAATTAGTAACATATGATACACAATAAATGTAGCTCGGGATGTCATTGGAATAGAACTAATATAGAATTCATTAATGTCACATTGTAGAATCTGTATCTAACTATATTTTGGTTGGCTAGAAAGTAGTTTACATATTGCTTTTGTTTTAGAAGTCCTGCATGTCTTTTGGTTATTTTGTTTTTGTTTTGATGCTACTGTAAATGGAATTTTCAATTTAATATTCCAATTGTTAGCTGCTTATATAAGGTTGATTCTGTTTTATTAGTGTTGTTATCTGAGACCTTACTAAATCCATTAGCTGTAATATTAATTTTTCAGAATTTTAAGGTTATCTATAAAAATAATTATGATATCTACAAAACCCCAATTACCTCCTTTCCTATTAGTAAACATTTTATCTTGCCTTATTTTAGTGGCTAAAATACACAAAACCATGCTTAATAGAAAGGTGAAAGTGCACATCCCATCTTTTCCCTGACCTTAGTGAGGAAGTGGTTAAATATGAACGTAGATGTGGGTTTTTGTAGAACTCTTTTGCAGAACTAAGAAATTTTTCTCTAGTCAAAGCTTTATTAGGTTTTCTTATTGGTTGGGTGTTAAGGGCACTTGCATTTATGCTCATGATGAAAATTCATCTATAATATTCTTTCTTTTCTTTCCTCCCTCTTATTTTTTTTTTAAGATTTTATTTATTTATTTGATAGGCAGAGATGACAAGTAGGCAGAGAGGCAGGCAGAGAGAGAGGAGGAAGCAGGATCCCCGCTGAGCAGAGAGCCCGATGTGGGGCCCGATCTCAGGACCCAGGGATCATGACCTGAGCCGAAAATAGAGGCTTTAACCCACTGAGCCACCCAGGTGCCCCTCCTACCTCCTATTTTTAATGCACTCCTTGGGTTTTAGTATTGGGATTATATTAACCCTCTAAAATTTGCTAAGTAGTGTTCACTCCACCAGTATTTTAAAAATATATATATTTAATTGCAGTTATTTATTTCTTAAGAGTCTGATCGAAATCACGAACAAAATCATCTGGCTTATTTGTGAGGAATTCCTTAATAAAATCAAATTAAATAGCATTCTTTTGATTTTATTTTTCATATTGTGATCTTGTGTGTTCAAGTGTGAAATTTCATTATTTTATTTACATTGTCAAATTGGTTAACATAAAAGTATGTCACACTGGCTTATTTTTTGTTTAAGATCTCTAGTGATAACCTCTGCTTCATCTGCGATACTGGTAATTTTTGTTTTCTTTCCTTTTCTATCAGTTTAGTTAGATTTTATTATTTCTTCTCCTTTTTTCTAAACACTGGCTTTCAGTTTTTACAATTTACTCTTTTTTTCAATTTCACTAATTGATACAATTTTATTGTTTATCACTTTCTTGAATTTTAGGATAAAATTATTTTTTAGCTTAGTAAGTTGATCTCTCAAGCCACTGATTTTAGACTGACTCCACTTCTTTCCTAAGTTAAGCACTTAAAGGAGTAAATTTCATCTAAGCATTTTTTTTTTGACTGGATCCTATTAATTCTGACATCTTGTATCAACATTCAGTTAGAAATTTGTGAATTCTACTTTGATTCAATTATTATTTATAAGTGTTTATCTTGAGGCTTGATATATTGTTAAATAAGTATCAGAGTCAAAGTAGCTAGCAATATTTTTCAGATCTTCAAAATTTTAAATTTTCTTGTTCTATAAGCTGATACATAGATTTTTTAAAGTACAAGAATGTGACCAAAAAACAAAACAAAACAAAACCATATTTTCTCCTGAATTGAGAGTCAGTTACTGACACTGAAAAACCTCAGCATGAAATTTTTAAAACCAAGAATTAATAATTAGATTGTCTTATCTAATTACATTAAAACCATCAAGTTCAGATATTAATATTGATTCATTAATGCCATCTAATTCATGGCCTTCACTCCTGTATTTCCAGAAGTCAAATAAGAGAGAACATATATTTATCTTATTTACTTTGTATAGTGCTACATTTTATTTCAACAAGAAAATAGTTCAGGGCGCCTGGGTGGCTCAGTGGGTTAAGCCGCTGCCTTCGGCTCAGGTCATGATCTCAGGGTCCTGGGATCGAGTCCCGCGTTGGGCTCTCTGCTCAGCAGGGAGCCTGCTTCCCTCTCTCTCTCTCTCTCTGCCTGCCTCTCCATCTACTTGTGATTTCTCTCTGTCAAATAAATAAATAAAATCTTAAAAAAAAAAAAAAAAAAAGAAAATAGTTCAACTTAGTACAATACATTGCATTTGGTTGTCATAGCTCTTAAGTCTTCTTCAATGTGGAACTTTTTTCCTTTCCTTGACTTTCATAACTTTCACATTTTTGAAGTATTCTTATGTAAAACATTTTTTCTGATATTTCCTCATATTATACATACTTGATTTTTTGCAGTAATAAAGCCTTTCTTACAGAAAAAAAGCTTTGTTTTTCTCACTGCTTTTAATTAGGTTGTACGTTTTTTTGATGTTCAGTTATTTATTTATTTATTTACTTTGTAATAGTTTGTGTGATGGTTCTTCAAGAACATATAAATACCTTGTTTCTTCTCAACTCTCACCCACTATTTTGAGCATCAATTTTTAGTCATTGGCTAAATTAGTTGTTTTTGCTTTTGTTTTAGAGAAACAGTTGGGGATGTGGTATAGGGAGAGAGAAAAAGAATCATAGGCAGAGTTTAAATCAAGGCAGAACTGGATCTCACAACCCCAAGATCATGACCTGTGCCAAAATCAAGTTTCAGATGCTTAACTCACTGAGTCATACAGGCACCCCAAATTAGTTCCTACTATTCTATTTGCCATACGGTAATTTTCTAATTGATTATTTCTTCTATGATCATCAGTTTCAGGATGTCAAGGACTATGAAGGTGCACAGAGTGTGCCATACTTTTAATTAACAAATTAATCTGTCACAGTTTTGTAAAGATCGGCAGAAGAACTGAAACTCTGAGGATAAAGACAAAGGGAAGTACTTGTGACAACACCAGCAGGAAAACTATCAGGACTGGCGCTGGTTCTTCAAAAACAAACCCTACAAAAAACAAAACCTACAAGGTCACACACCTGCACATACAACAGTTTGTTTTACAGGAGAGGTACTTCAAGTACAGGCAACAGCATTATTTTCTAATGAGCAGCTAGTCTGCCTTATTTTTGCCGTAGAGGGAGAGAATATCTTTATTATTTTGGATGAGAAACAAACCTGCCCTTTGCTTCAGGTAGTGACACTGTCTCCACCTTTCAAATCATAGTCGGGAATAAAGTCAGTCTTTGCCTCCACTCATAAAATATTCATACACATGAGAAACCCATGGAACATTGTCTCCTAATCCAGCATTACTTACCACTTTTAATTCGTCATCTTCCATGTGACAACACAGTCGTGAATGTTGAAAAGTAGCAAAATATCCATGTGTATATTTTTCTCTTTGCCTCCTCCTCCAGCACAGTTTCAGATTAGTTCTCTCAATACTCCACAAAAAGCAGGATGCTCAATGGATGTCAAAGTTTTGCTGAAAATCACAGACCTTCATTTAGGATTTTGCTTTCCGTTTGGCTGTTTCCAAGGTTTAATAAATAAATGAAGAAACACCTCATATTATTCATCTTATTTTTAATTGACTTTATTAAAGAAAAGAGAGCAATTAAATTTATCTGCATTATCTTTAGCTGAAGTTTCTGTACTACCTTTACACTTGTAATAATCTATTTATAATGGTTATTCTTTCTTTTTCTATCCATACACTAACCTTAGGTAGTAAAGGAGTAAAAGCTACTGGTTGTCAAACTTAAAAAAAAAAATACAACTACTTCCAAAGAAAGACAGTTGTAGCTATACAAATGGTTATATGAGTAGAGACTTCATGTGTACAACTTTTGGTTATCCCCAATTAAAATTTAAAACATCTTCTTAGCTAGCTTCTTCTTTTTCCTCCTGTTGGAGGAATGAATGAATGGATATGGAAAGATGGTTCATTCCACCTGACCTTGAATATCAACAAAATGTTCCAGGATATAAGAACCTAGGTCTCTGATTTTATATATAAAGCAAAATATTAAAAATTATATATACAATGTCTTAAACACCCAGAATCTGGAATTTTCTGTTTCATCAGCTTAGCCCTAACCCTAATACTACAAGGAGCCACCTTTTCCCATTCAATTACATGAACATCAGAGCAAAAAATATAATGGTAAAAAACTGAGAAGGCAGACATGTATATCTGGATAGATTTATAAAAAGTACTACTTTGCTTATTTATTTGATACTCTCTATGTATGGGCTTTCTACTCAGTCCCAGGAACATAAGAGAGTCAAAAATTTTACGCAAATATTTTCTGAAATTGCAAATCTGTTAAGTTCAGGGATTATATTTTTAAATGTGTTATCAATTGTATCACTTTACCTCTTCAGATAACTAATATTCAGTCAGTTAACTGAACAAGTCTTTTATCTTTGCCCCTTAATTTTTTTAGTGTTCCAAAATTCATTGTTTATGCACCACACCCAGTGCTCCATGCAATACACACCCTCCATAATACCAATCACCAGGCTCAGGCAACCCCCCACTTCCCTCCCCTTCGAAACACTCATGTTTTTCTCAGAATCCACAGTCTCTCATGGTTTGTCTCCTCCTCTGATTTCCCCCAACTCACTTCTCCAATCCATCTCCCAATGTCCTCCATTTTATTCCTTATGCTCCACAAATAAGCAAAATCATATAATTGACTCTCTCTGCTTGCCTTATTTCAATCAGCATAATCTATTCCAGTACCGTCCATGTTGATACAAATTTGGGTATTCATCCTTTCCGATGGAGGCATAATATGCCATTGCATATATGTACAATATCTTCTTTATCCATTCGTCTGTTGAAGGGCATTTTGGATCTCTCTACAGTTTGGGGACTGTGGCCATTACTGCTATGAACATTGGGGTACAGATGGCTCTTCTTTTCTCTACATCTGTATCTTTGGTCATAGGGAAGCTCTATTTTTAATTTCCTAAGGATTCTCCACACTGTTTTCCAAACTGGCTGCACCAACTTGCATTCCCATCAACCATACAAGAGGGTTCCCCATTTCTCCACATCCTCTCAAATACTTGTTTACTGTTTTGTTGATTTTGGCCATTATAACTGGTGTAAGGTTGTACCTTAATGTGGTTTTGATTTGAATCTCCCTGATGGCTAATGATGAGGAACATTTTTTCATGTGTCTGTTAGCCATTTGTATGTCTTCATTGGAGAAGGGACTGCTCATGTCTTCTGCCCATTTTTTGACATGATTATCTGTTTTTTTGGGGGGCCGGTGTTGACTTTGAGGAGTTCTTTATAAATCCTGGATATCAGCCCTTTGTCTGTACTGTCAGTTGCAAATATCATCCCATTCTGTGGGTTGCCTCCTTGGTTTGTTGACTGTTTCCTTTGCTGTGCAGAAGCTTTTGATCATGATGAAGTCCCAAAAGTTCATTTTCACTTTTGATTCCTTTCCCTTGGAGACATGTCTTGAAAAAAGTTAATGCAGCTGATGTCAAAGAGGGTATTACCAATGATCTCCTCTAGGATTTTGATAGATTCCTGCCTTACATTGAGGTCTTTTATCCATTTTGAGTTTATCTTTGTGTATGACATAAGAAAATTGTTGAGTTTCATTCTTCTGTCCATAGCTGTCCAATTTTCCCAGCACGGTTCATGGAAGAGACTGTCTTTTTTCCATTGGGTATTTTTTCCTGCTTTGTCAAAGATTACTTAACCATAGAGTTGAAGGTTCGTATCTGGGCTCTCTGCTCTGATCCCCTGGTTTTTGTGTTTGTTTTTGTGCCCGTACCATGCTGTCTTGGTTATCACAGCTTTGTAGTAAAGCTTGAAATCAGGCAACATGGTGCCCCCAGTTTTGTTTTTCTTTTTCAACATTTCCTTAGCAATTTGAGGTCACTTCTGATCCCATAAAATTTTAGGAGTATTTGTTCCAACTCTTTGAAAAATGTAAGTGGAATTTTGACTGGGATGGCATTGAAAGTGTAGATTGCTCTATACTTAATTATAAAATAAACATTTTAACAATGTTTATTCTTTCAACCCAGGAGCATGAAATGCTCTTCCATCTTTTTGTGTCTTCTTAAATTTCTTTAATGAGTGTACTTTTGTTCCTTGACTACAGATCCTTTATCTCTTAGGTTAGGTTTATTCCCAGATATCTTATGGTTATTGTTGCTATAGTAAATGGAAATGATCCTATTATTTCCCTTTCTATATTTTCATTGTTGGTGTATAAGAAAGCACTTGATTTTGGTACACTGATTTTATAATCTGCCACATTTTTAAATTGCTGTATGAGTTCTAGTAGTCTGGAGGTGGAGTCTTTTGGGTTTTCCATATAAAGTATCATGTCATCTGAGAAGAGAGTTTGACTTATTCTTTGCAAATCAGAATACATTTTTGTTGTTGTTGTTGTTGTTGTTGTTGTTGTTGTTGTCTTATTGTTGTTGCTAGGACTTCTAGTACCATGTTGAACAACGGTGGTGAGACTGGACATCCTTGTCCTGTTCCTGATCTCAAAGGGAAGGCTGTCAGCTTTTCCCTGATATTCACTGTGTTTTTTTTCCATAGATAGATTTTATGAAGTTGAGGTATGTTCCCTCTATCCATATACTTTGAAGCACTTTTATCAGGAATGGATGCTGTATCTTGTCAAATGCTTTTTCTGCATTAATTTAGAGGACTATGTGGTTCTTCTCTTTTCTCTTATTGATTTGTTCTATCACATTGATTGATTTGTGAATGTTGAACCACCCTTGCATCCCAGGGATAAGTCCCACCTGGTCATTGTGGATAATATTTTTAATGTACTGTTGGATCCTATTAGCTAGGATTTGTTAAGATCGTGGCATCCATATTCATCAGCGATATTGGTCTGCAATTCTCCTTTCTGATGGGGTCTTTGTAGTTTGGGAATCAGGGTAATGCTGGCTTCATAAAATGAGTCTGGAAGTTTTCCTTCTGTTTCTATTTTTTTTTTTAATGACTTCAGGAGAATAGGTATTATTTATTCTTTGAATGTTTGGTAGATTCTCTGGGGAATCCATCAGGTCCTGGGCTTTTGTTTTTTGGGAGGTTTTTGATCACTGCTTCAATCTCATCACTAGATATTCGTCTATTAAGGTTGTCAATTTCTTCCTGTTTCAGTTTTAGAAGTTTATAGGTTTCAGGAATGCATCCATTTCATCTGGATTGCTTAACTTATTGGCACATAACTTTTGATAATAATTTCTGATGATTGTTACTATTTCCTTTGTATTAGTCATGATCTCTCTTTATGCATTCATAATTATATTAATTTGGGCTCTCTCTCTTTTCTTTCGGATTAGTTTGGCCAATGGTTTATTGGTCTTATTGATTCCTTCAAAAAACCAGCTTCTAGTTCATTGATGTATTCTACGCTCTCTGTAGTTTCCATCTCATTGATCTCTGGTTTAATCTTGATTATTTACCTTCTTGTGCATGGGGTTGGTTTAATTTGTTGCTGATCCTTTAGTTCTTTAAGGTGTAAGAAGAACTGGTTTATTATGGATTTTTCTCTTTTCTTTTGAGGGAGGCTTGGATGGTAATGTATTTCTCTTTTAGGACCACCTTCACTCTATCCCATAGGTTTTGGACTGAAGTGTTTTTATTCTTACTGATTTCCATTAATCATTTAAATTCTTCTTTGATTTCCTAGTTGATACAAATATTCTTAGGGAAGGTGGTCTTTAGCTTCCAAGTGTTTGAATTTCTTCCAAACTTCGGTTGAGCCCTGATTTGTGACCCAGTATGTGGTCTATTCTGGAGAAAGTTCCATGTTTTCTCAAGAAGAATGAGTATTCTGTTGTTTTAGGGTAGAATGTTCTGTATATATATCTACGAGGTCCATCTGATCCAATTTGTCATTCAATGCTCTGGTTTCTTTATTGATTTTCTGTTTGGATGATCTATTACTGAGAGTGGTGTGTTAAGATCCCCTACTATCAATGTATTCATATCAATATGATTCTTTATCTTAACAGTTGTCTTATGCAGTTGGCTGCTCCCATATTGGGGGCATAAATATTTACAACTGTTAGATCTTCTTGGAGGACAGACTCTTTAATAATGATGTAGTATTTTTCTTTATCTCTGACTACAGTTTGTATTTTAAAATCTAATTTATCTGATATGATAATCACCACCCCAGCTTTCTTTTGAGGCCCATTGGCATGAAAGATGCTTCACCATCCCTTCAATTTCAGTCTGGATGTATCCTTAGGTTCCAAATGGGTCTCTTGTAGACAACATATGAATGGGTCCTATTGTTTTATCTAATCTGCAACCCTGTGCCATTTTATGGAAGCCTTTAGGCCATTCACATTGAGAGTAATTATTGAAAGATACATTTTTATTGACATCATGTTGCCTGTGAAGTCCTTGTTTCTAAAGATTGTCTCTGTATGTTTCTATTCTTTGACTCTCTTGGGTTCTTTCTTCTTTTATAAAATGCCCCCTTAATATTTCTTGCAGTGTTCACTTGGTGGTCACCTACTCTTTTAAGCCTTGCTGGTCTTGGAAGCTCTTTATCTCTTCATCCATTATGAAGGTCAACCTTGCTGGATAAAGTATTCTTGGCTGCATGTTCTTCTCATTTAGTGCCGTGAATATGTCTTGCCAGCCCTTTTCTGGCTTGCCAGGTTTCTGTGGACAGGTCTGATGTTATTCTGATGGGCCTTCCTCTGTACATAAGGAATCTCTTCCCCCTAGCTGCTCTCAAAAGCTCTTGTCTAAAATTATGGGGGTGCCTGGGTGGCTCAGTGGGTTAAGCCTCTGCCTTCAGCTCAGGTCATGATCTCAGGGTCCTGGGATCAAGCCCCACATTGGGCTCTCTGCTCAGCAGGGAGCCTGCTTCCCCCTCTCTCTCTGCCTGTCTTTCTGCCTACTTGTGATCTCTCGCTCTGTGTTAAATAAAGAAATTTTTAAAAAATCTTTAAAATTATGATTCATCAGTATCACAGTCAAGTGTCTCAAGCTCTTTCTAGATTCATTGATATTGGGAGGGGGTGACTTTAGGACACAAATGCTGGTTCCATTCCCCAGATTAGGAATATTTTCATGGAAAATTTGTTCAATTATATATTATTTCTTTCCCCTCCCCCTCAGGGATCCCAATAATTCTGATGAAACGTTTCATGGTGTCATTTATTTCCCTAATTCTGTTTTCATGGCTTCTAAACTGTATGTTCCAGGCCTCCTCCTGATCCTTTTTCTCTATCAGTTTGTCCTCTACATCACTAATTCTATCTTCTGCTTTGGTTATCCTAGCTGTAGGATTATTTATATTAGACTGGATCTCATTGACAGCATTTTTAACTTCTTCCTGGGTGGCTTTCACTTCTGGCCTAACTGATTCCATGTTGTCACTAATGGTCTTCTCCAACCGAGCCATTGCCTGGATAATTGTTAACCTGAATTCCCTTTCCGACATACTGTTTATGTCCATATCCAATAGCTCTGATGGAGAGGGAACAGTCTCTGAATATTTCCTCTGTTATTTGTTCCTCCTCCTAGTCATTTTTTGTGAGTGGTGGTTGAGGGAATGTGTAGCTGAATATATCAACCCTGATCCAGGGAAAGTGCACCTTGGAATGCTTCTAAGCAATCAGAAGTCACCATCAAAAAAAAAAAAAAAAAAAAAAAAAAAAAAAAAGAAAAGAGAAAAAGAGAGACAGAAGCAAAAACAAAACAACAAAAGATCCAGCTAGAATGGGCCCCAAAGGTAAGATTTATAAGGTATACAAACAAAAATGGACAAAAAGACTGACAAAATTAAATGACACGACAGTAAAAAGAACCCAGTTGAAATGAACCTCAAGGATGAGATTTATATAAAGCAGAACAAAAACAAATACAAAAAACACTGACGGAAGAAAAATATGGGAGAGTGGTTATAAATCCTTGATGTGAGAGAGGAAGGTTATTGTGATTCTTCCTGGGTGTATCTTGATATCTTTGTTAAAGGACTCAACTTTCCAGAGATAAAGAGAGAATAAAACTGGTTTATATATAGGGGTAGTATTGATTAGGGAAAAAGGAGACCTTGAAGCTTATATCTATATGTATATTAAAAATTAAATAGAAAAGAAAAAGAAAAACACAGGTATATGGATGAAAAAGTTCAAATTAAAAGGTTATTATGGAATATGTTGTATTATAACTCTAGTTGTAAGATATGTAGGTTAACAAAATTAAACAGAAGAAGAATAGTGAGAATGAATTAAAAATAAAAGTTGTATTTATGAAATACATAGTTTTTAGGGCAATACTGGGAGCTTAATATCTTGATTTCCCCTAATATTGGGGTTTTACAGTTGATATTGGGGTTTCCCCTGATATTGGGGATGCTGTGGTGATTGTCCTCTTGTTCTTTTGGCTAACTTTCTGAGGGAGGGGCCCACTCCATTGTTTTTCAGGCATTGTTGCTTGGGTTGAATCCTCCTGTCCCCTATGAAGGGTCTGGACTCTATGGAAATCAGTTTTTCAGGCTTTTGTTCTCTGGAGGTTTTGTTGTTGTTGTTGTTGTTTTTCCCTTTGGCAGCTTTTTGCAACTTTCCAGAGGTTTAGTTGAAAGCAAACTGCACCCAGTCCTCTGCCTTGGAGAGAAGCCTCAGTGTGCTCCCCTCTGGGTGGTCCAGAACACACTGATGCCCCCTCTACAAACTCTGCTGAGCCTGTGATCTCCCACAGGCAGAACACATCCCCAGCCACTGTCTCAGGCACCCGCTTGTCTCTTACCCCCATGCTACTAAAACTGAGCAATATTGGTCCAGGAATCCCTCTTCCAGTGGCTGCCTTTGCCGGGGCTGCTGTCTGGGGTCCAGATCTCAGGTTGCCACTGTGGGAGATCACACTGAGCTCCTTTCAGCCCCAGCCTGGAGAGTCCAGACCCTCAGCTGGTCCTAGAGATTGCTGGCTAGCTCCAGGAGGAAGCTTTCTCAGGCACTGGTGGGGACTTTTTCAGACCCCAGTTACTCAGTGTGCAAAAGTTCTAGGAATGGAGGCTGTCACCATTACCAGACTCCATCCTGTGGGGTGGGAGGGGGAAACGCGTCCAGCTGAGTCATGATGCAAGCTGCATCCCTGGGGGTTCTGCTGCACTCTCTCTGGCATGGGTGGTCACCAGTGGTGGCCAGCCTGGGGCAGTGGGCTTAGGCCCATGCCCATGATCACCCAATTCCACCAGTTGTCCTTAAGATCTTTTGCTCTTTTTGAGTGCTTTTAACTAGACTCCCAAGTTAACACTGGTCCCCAATCACAGGGCACTTTCATATTGGTGTATTACTTTCCAATGGGTCACTTCTGGTGGTTCCCTCCCCATTCTGTTTATCATCTGATATCAGTCCATCATTCCCACTCCACTTTACCTTTCCACTGATGTCTTCTGCCTCCAGAGAGATCCTCAAGTGTATAATCCTACATCTCAGGCTGATTTCATGGGTGTTCAGAGTGTTCTGGTAGATAATTGGCTCACTTTAGGGGACCAGTTGAAACAGGGTCTCCTACTTCTCTGCCATCTTGACCCTCTCTATCTTTGCCCTTTTAAAGCAAATGTAAGAGTGCATTTTGTGAATGTGACACAAATCAATCTCACAGTCATGGTCTGCTTGCTCATCTTGTCTATTTTTAGATGCATACACATATACTTAATTGCACAAAGGACACTAAGTTGCATGCTTAGATCATGATAAAAGGAAAGGACTTTTCTGGGTCAATTTATTTCATAAACTTCCTAGAATTTTATAAAAGATATGCTAAAGATATACTGATGGAAAAAAAGCAGTTTGTTTTTGTTTTGTTTTGTTTTATAACCATGTCATTATGCCACATACAAATTATATATATTTTTTCATGATATTGTCTTTTAAAAACCCAACTAAATTTTTCTCATATTTTAATCAATATATATAGAAACTAAAAGTGATATGTGCATTTATCAGTTTAATTATAAAAAACCAGGTATCAAAGAAAAAAAGTATCAATAGAACAAAGGGAAAGGAAAGCTGATAAAGACTGAAAACAATATTTTTCTGTATTGAATTTTTCACTACTATTAGAAAAAACATAATACCCAGTTATCAATATCCTGATGCAATTAACAATATTTATAATCAGCTTTTGAGGTTTTTAGGAATTGGAAAATATCAAGTTTTCCAATGGGGGGAAAAATGTTGCAAACAAGAGCACACATTATACTTACTGGCTTCCTCCTAATTTTCATGAAAGAAATACTTATCAGATGTCAAATACTCAAGAACAATAGAAATTATTAAAAATATGATTGCAAAATATGTTCTGAAAATGGTTTAAAATATCTCTTAACACAGGAAATAATCTATCCAGCAGCTCTTAAAAATCTAGGCTTTATATAAGGATCAGTCTCATGATCTCAAGAGTCTAAGATTCTCCCTCTTAAAATAAAAAAAAAAAAAAAAGAATATCTTGTGAGAAAGAAGGGAAGTATTACAACAAATCACATTCTTTCAGGAGTACGTAAAGTTTCAGTCTTGACCAGTGCTAAATCAAGTTTAAGGCAACTTAAAATATTATCAGAGATGATAATGGATTTAACTGAAAATGAAGAGCAAATGTCTATTGTTGATGACTCCTTCTCATTTCTAGTGAATTGACCATTTCATCCTTTCAGTAAGGAGCTGTTAGATGAAATATTCAGAAGGACTAATAGGTGAAATATAAAAATGAATATCAGGAAAGCAATGTTATGAAGAACACAAAGGTATAGCATCAAAGAAAACAGAATAGTTCCAAGCTTAAAAATCCTTTTTCATCTGTATACCTAAGATGATGTTGGTCTTGAAAATGACTCAACTCAAATATCTTGGAATTAATAATATGCTGAATCCTATTAACTGTTTCTACATACTGAAAACTCATGCAATCTCAGTACAACTTATCTATAAGTCATTATCTCACACAGAGCACCCAATACATGAGATATATTATATAAACCCAGTTTTGCCACATTATCCAAAAGAACTAAGATTATGTATTTAGAGTGTCTACTATAGTAACTGTATATAATTATGATGATACTAACAATTTCTAATACCTATGTAGTGCTTACCTTATACTAGGCACCATCTGGGATAAAGGTGTACTAATTTAAATCCACTGAGCAAAACTGTGTAATACCGTTGTTATCAGTGTTCTATTACAGATGAGGTAATTCAGAGTCACAACATTAAGCAGCCTGCCCAAAGTTGCAAATCAAAGAGATACTCCAGAGAAGTGCTGGATTCAAAGCTATGTAACCAAAGCCAAAGCCCATAAAACAGTCAGAATTTGTGGGGTGCGTGGGTGGCTCAGTGGGTTAAGCCGCTGCCTTCGGCTCAGGTCATGATCTCAGGGTCCTGGGATCGAGCCCCGCATCGGGCTCTCTGCTCAGCGGGGAGCCTGCTTCCTCCTCTCTCTCTGCCTGCTTATCTGACTGCTTGTGATCTCTGTCAAATAAATAAATAAAATCATTGAAAAAAAAAAAAAAGAGTCAGAATTGTTAAAATAATGTGATGCCAACAAACTCATTCCTGCCACTGTCCTTGCAGAAAATGTATATAGTACAGCTCTTGCACACAACTACAACCACTGTGTATTCATGTGGGAGTAGGAAACAGGATTTAGTTCCTCCTTGTATTCAGGCTACTAAGAAATATACAAACAGCTCCATACTAATTCAGCCTCTTGCCCTATAAAACAGCAATAAAATGGAATATTTAACTTAAATCTGTGTGTGTCTATGGCTCAAGAATAAATACCTAGGTATTTAGAACTCAGCACTCATGAGATTATTCTTTCTTCCATTTTTCTCAGAGACTTACGGATACTCTCATCCCTCAGCTTCCTATTTTATAGTTTGATCTTTATAACTGCATAAGACTTAGTGAACATTAATCATTTGCATGGTAACTTACTTTAAATATTGTAGTTCTTGAAATGATTTTAGATTTTGTTTACCAATGTGCCTATTAGAATATACAAATGTTAGGTATATAATTCTGTTAAATTTTAAAGATAATAAGGATGTAAATATGTATGTTTCAAAGTTTATCCAGTAAAATTACTGAAAAATAATTGCATTCATTTTAATATAAACTTTAGAGATTTTTTCTTTCAATTTTTGCACAAATGATAAAACAGCTATATGTTCTTGATAACTAGTAACTGGCTGAAAATATTGCTCAAGAATATCATTCAGTAAGCATTATTTAGTAAGTATATTTCTATTACTTCTCACATCAGAGCACATTACTAGAGTTGCTCCATTTATGCAACAAATCTAAAATGACTAAATCTGACATTTTAATGGGATTTTGGAAAACTTCTATAGTAGGATTTTATTTTTACGTGTATCAGAAATTAAAGGAACTTCTAATATAAAAGTATGTTTCAACTACATAGGCAAAAAATTATTTCCAAATGGTTCAGTGATTCCTTGAAAGTAGTTCTTTATCTAAAAAAATTTGCATATAGCACTTAAGAGAAAAGAGCCTTCCCTTAATAAATGTTAAAAGGATATTTTCTAATAATGTGTTTCATGGAAAATTCATTTTTCCAGTGACATGTTCCAGGAGGAAACCATTTTATATTCAATTTTTTGGAATATTGAGTATTTGCCACTTTGGACTGACAATGCATTAAACATAATACAACATCTGAAAAAGTACCACATATCCCTCAAGAACCTATTTTTAAACTAGAAATTCTCAAGTTTGACATTTAAAAATTTGTTTCATGATAATATGGAAGAAAATTTGCAAGATGGGAATTCACTAAGTAGTTCACTTTCAAATTTAAAAATGTAAAAGCATTAGAATAAATTCCAGGAACTGTTCTAGCAGTTAACAGAATGCAAGAACAAGTGATCTTAATAATTCAAAAAGAAATGAAGTCTATTTGTTGGAGTTTATTTACAGAGTTCTTGAATTTATGCCTATGAAATCTGCATTATTAAAAACAATTATCATCAATTAGTTCAAAGTACATCCTTTAATTCGTTATACTTCTGCTAAGAAACTACTTTGGCAACATATATTGCTAAGTATAATTGTTAACTGAATGACTAAATGAGTGAATAAATGAGTGATCATACTCTCAAAAAGCTTAAAATCTGTGGGGGAAACAAATATTTAAAACCAACTACTATTGCCAGGAAGAATCACATATTTGAGTAATAGAATTATAAATTTTTTATAGTAAACCAGTGTGTGTGTGTGTGTGTGTGTGTGTGTGTGTGTGTGTGTGTTAAGTGTGATTTCTAATTGGTTTGCCATTCATATAAAGAATATATCTGATCTATTGGGCTTAGCATACAAGTGCTCATCACACAAAAAGACCTTTTTAATCCAAAATCTTAAGCAGCATTCTGTGGAGAAATTTGACCATTCTGAACCCATGGAGAATGAGATATGGAGGATACAAGAATGTAGGAGAGGCGTGTCTATGTGATTGAGCTGACTGAATGTCCAACTCTTGATTTCAGCTCAGGTCATGATCTCAGGGTCACAAGACTAAGCCCCATGAGGGGCTAGCACTCAGCGTGGAGTCTGCTTGTCCCTCTCCTACATCTCTGCTGTCTAAAATAAGTACATAGTCTTAAAAAAAAAAAAAAAAGTAGGAGAAAAAAAATAATGTCCCTGTTTCACTCAAAAACAAACAAGCAAACAAAATATCCCTCCCTTGTTAGATAATACACATATAAGTACTCCCAAATATCCACATGCTAAATGCTGGGCTGAGGTAGGTTGATCCAAAGAAGGAAAGCAGAGGAAGGTCTGATCTATCTCAAAGGATGGATATTTCAAAAACAAAGCAAGATACAATTAGTTAGAAATTAACTTTCCTCATAACACACATTGTGGAGGTAGAGATTCATGGCAAAGGCAGAAAGTTATAGAAATTGAGAAGCATATACACAATTAAGAAGCATAAAATACATTACTATGAAACACATGTTGAAAAATTAATAGACTTTTTTAAAGCAGTTTTAGGTTTATAGGAAAACTGAAAAAACAGTGCAGGTAGTTCCTATATTGCCGCTCATTACCACTCCCAAACAAACTAGTTTCTCCTATTAATGTCTGGCATTAGTATGGTACATTAGTTACAGCTGATGAATGAAAACTGATATTTTACTAACTAAATATTCTGCTTTACATAAGATTTTGCTCTTTTTTGTATATTTTGAGTTTTGCCATATGTATCCGCCCTTGTAGTATTATATTAATAGTTTCACTGCTTTAAACATGTCCTGTTTTCCTCCAGGTCAGCTCTCCCTCTGTCTCTCCAGTTCCTGGTCATCACTGATCCCTGATCCCATCTCCCTGATTTTCCTTTTCTCAGAATGTCCTTGAGTTCAAACCCTACGGTACACAGTTTTTGTTTGTTTGTTTGTTTGTTTTTAAATACTGGCTTTTTACTTAGCAATAGACATTTGTTTTCTTCATGTCTTTTCAAATCTTGATGGTTCACTTATTACTGCGTAATATTTCACTATATGAAATGCCACAGTTTGTTTATCCATGTACCTATTGAAGAATGCCTTTATGGTTTCCAAGTTGGGATAATCATAAAAAAGCTGCTATAAGCATCAGATTTTTGTGTGAAAAGAAGTTTTTAACTCATCTAGGAGTGCAACTGCTGGATCATATGGTTAAGTGATGTTTAGTTTAATAAATAATTGCCTAACTATCTTCCCAATGGGTTGCATGATTTTTCTATTCCTACCAGGAATGAATAGGAGTTCCTGTTACTCCACATTTTTCTTAGTATTTAGTGCTGTGTTTTCAATATTAGCATTCTAATTATGTAGTGGTATTTCATGGCTGTTTTAACTTGAAATTTCTTGATATATGATATTAAACATCTTTTCATTTCTTTAGTTCCCATCTGAATATTTCCTTGGATGAGGTCCAGATCCATTCATTTTTAAAATTCAGTTATATACTGAATGTTTGTGTCCTCTTAAAATTTATGTGTTGAAACCTTTTTTTTTTTTTTTTTTAAGATTTTGAGCAAGAGAGAGAAAGAGAGAGATTGAGAGCAAGCATGAGAGCACAAGCAGGAGGAGCAGTAGAGGGAGAGAGAGAGAGAAAGGAGCCTACTGTGGGGGTCAGTCCCAGGATCCTAGGATCATAATCTGAGCCAAAGCAGACATTTAAGGGACTGAGCCACCCAGGCACAACCTCCCCACATTTTTAAAAAGATTTTATTTATTTGACAGAGCAGGAGAGTTTTGAAACATTTTTTTTTGGGGGGGTGCTTTTATATTTGAGCTTGTTCTTATTTTTTAAAACACTAATACAGTTGAATATTAAAATAAAAAAACTAACAAGTAGTGAGTGTGTTATGACTATAATCCTATACTCACTACCACATATAAAATGCCAGAAGTGTTATTCACTAGCCCCATTAAGAGGTCTGATAATAAACATCATCCTAGGGGTGCTGTCAATTATCTTCATATGCTTTTCCATTGCACTGGCAGAGTCTTTCCTGATTTGAATCAAGATGATGGTGTTGGGAGCTTCAGTGAGTTATTAGAATTTGATGTTTTACAGGTGGAGTCCTGTTGAATGAGATTAGTTCCCTTAAAAGAGTCATGAGGAGATTTGTCGCCTCTGCTCATCTCTCCACTACCTGAGAACACACAGACGCTACAATCCGGAATTTGGAGGAGGGCTCTCACCAGAACCGCACCATTCAGGCTCAGTGATCTCAAACTTCCACCCTCCCGAAATATGAGAAATACATTTCTGTTCTTTACAAGACATCCAGTTTATGTATGGTATTTTGTTATAGCCAGCTGAGTTCATCAAGGAGAAAGATCAAAATGTTTGCTGATTTAACCAAATATATTATATAACTTATGTTGTCTACAAAGGATAGATATTGGATTAGAATAATTTGAAGCTGTGTAATGAAGCTTCCAGGGAATAATTTTAGTAAAAATGTTATGTTGTGGGCTACATTGCAGGAAAATATTGTGAGTCATGAGAGCCATTAGAAAATGAATATTAGGTATCATTTCATCTTCACAGAAACACATTCACTGGTTCTAGTTTGAAAATACAATACTGAGATCTCCAGTATTTCAACTGACACAATTATTGCCAAGAAATAACAAGCTTTTTAGAAGTGAATACCTAATGAACAGACTGTTTTCAACTAAATGACATTACATGCAGAATGTTCTAACTCACCCCTTGTTCTGTATGCTTATGAGCAAAATACCATATTTTACTTAAAAATTATTCCAGTTTGGCAGAGATTACTGTGATTTTTTTATCATCTCTTAAATGTGATATCTGTACAAATATTACTATGGGATTTTTTTTCTGATGTCTTAAATGCCACTTCAGAATATAACTATATGGCAAAAGGAAAATGCACCATTATGATAATTTTAAGGAATTATGGGGAACTGACTTGTTCATGGGTGTTAGTGAGATTGGTGCCCTTGCCTAAGATACACAAGAGAAAGTGAGAACACCCAAGGACGCTTGATCAAGGGCTATTTTTTGATCATAAAATTAGAAGCATTACTTTTAATTTCATTTTGCTTCTTCTAGTAACACAATATATTAGGTTTGTTGTTTAAAAATAACTACCTTTCAAAAATTCTTATATTTCTGATTAAATATATTTCTGTCAGAGAAAATTTTAAGAATATTTTCTAAATTGTATACCTGAAAGTAATATTACATTGTATATTAACTAACTGGAGTTTAAATATAGATTTTTAAAAACAGAGCATTTAAAACCCCCCATCCCCCCAAAAAACATATTTTCACTGACCACCTTCTGTGTCTTAATATACTTAATATACTTAATATACTGGAGTGCCTTCCAGTAACTTATTTTAAGACAGACTATAGAATAGAATATGTTAATATTTCAAGTTATAAAATTTTTTAGAAAAAGAAAAAAAGCACATTTGAATACTTTTTCAGTTATGCTTCTATTCTCTGAAAATTTTGACACAATTTATTTTACATAGCTAGATGTTTATATACCATTTCCCAAGCACCATTTTTCCTATTTCTTTTGGGGCACTTCATTACAAATGATGAAATGGTTGCTATAGGACTACCAAGATAGATATGCTAGGTAAAAATAATTAAAGCAGGATTTCACTATTTCCACATTAAAGCTATATAACAGCCTTTTAAAGTAGCAATTATTTCTAATTTGGGAATTATAAATTCCTTTTAAATATGTTGGTTCATCTAATAATTCCTTTTCTGAAAAGTGATCCCCACTTTTTCAAAAGTAAAATTGATAAAAGATCAATAAGATAATGATTCATTTAGGGACTTTCCTCTTTGACTGTGGTATTTACCCTTGTGAGCAGATGATAACAATACTGTAATAATGTCTTAAGGGTTTTGTGTGTGTGTGTGTGTGTGTGTGATTGTCGAATTACAAAGGATAGGATAAAGAAATCAAGCCAGACATGAACATCTGTACTTCAGGAAAATAAACATAAAAGTCATATCAATATTCAGGCTTCAGGTATGTTTTTACTTCAAATGTATAATGAACCAAAGATTATTTTAATCCAGGATAATATATCAGAGCAGATAAATGTTTTGAACATTAATTTCTTGCCTTCCTAATTCTGTTAAAGTAGCAGAGTCAGTGGAGTACAGATCCAAACCCTGCTAAAGCTTTAAGAACATATAGTAATGAAAGATTAGATTTTTTTCCCCACGTTTCTCAATATGATATAATATCTATAAGAAAGGTGATATTCTGAGATGTCTGCATTGAATTTTTATGAAGAGTGAGAGAATAACAATGAAACAATTTTTGTAAACAAAAGAAAATTTTAGTTTCAACAGTTTTTTAAAAGGCTAAGAATTCATACTCTGGGTAAAAAATAAGAATATAAGTTCACTATGGTCTAGAAACAGTGGTAGGTAGCTGTTGAAGTTCTGAAGCCCCAAAGCATTAAACATAAGTGTTAAGACTTAGATAAACAAAACTTATAAACTATCTAGTGATAGATATATGAGCTTTCAAACAAAAAAAAGTTATATAGAACACCTATTTTTGCATGGAGTACTGGGTGTGGTTCATAAACAATAAATCTTCGAACACAGAAAAAATAAAATTAAGCTAAAGAAAAAGAATACCTATTTTTAAGAGGCATCAATAAAAGATGGGAGTAAACAAGGTTCATAAATAAGAAAGTATACCATTATTCATAAATTAATAAATCTAGTGTAAATCCAATAAAAACTGGAGTTTTTGTTACTTAATTATAGAATTCTAAAATTTATATGGAAGAATAAATAAATGTGAGAGAACAAATAAGTCAAGGTGTGTAGGTTCCTTATCAGCAATCAATTCAGAATATAAACTTGGGATAATTAAACTAGTTAAGTAAGAATAGAAAAATAGAATCTATCAGGATACTGAAGCCAAGTACAAATTCATCTATACATGGATACCTGATTGATAAGCCTCATCTTAGAAACAGAGGAAGAGGGATCTCCCCACCAGGTAGGTTTTAGAAAGCCACAGGGCAAAATCATTCCCACTGTAACAATAAACTAAAGTTAAACAATCTATAAAAGCATAATTCACTATGGAGTCCAGAGAGTTGAAACTGTACAACTAGCTATACTAAACTCTAGCAGGTGACAACTTCCTGTGTTGAAGATGGGATAAACCCACTGTTTCTTTTTTTCTTAAGCTTTTATTTGTTTATTTGAGAGAGAAAGAGAGTGAACAGGAGGATGAGCAGAGAGAGAGAGAGAATCTTAAGCCAACTCCATGGTGAGCAAAGAGACTTATATATATAGGGCTTAATCCCACAACCCAGAGATCATCACCTGAGCTGAAATCAAGTTGAATACTTAACCAACTGAGCCACACAGATGTCCTTCACTGCTTATTGATAGAACACAGAAGGAAGAAATAGGAATTGAAAAACTGGGTAAGATGAACTCAGCTATAATCCTGAATATTTCTTAAGGCTAAGGGCTTATTAGCATGACATCTTAGAAAAACTGGAATCCTTAAAACACAAGGAGAGCCCACATTCATCCGCAGCTGTTACCCAAAGGACTTAACTGGATGCTGAATAGGAAGATTGAGAACAGACCAGAAGACTTAAGAGAGTTGCTTCAGAAAAAGAGCAAACAATTAGTTAATCCTTGTCAAATGCAGGGCAAAAATCTTAAGCTACCCATGGAGGAACAGAAAACATTATTGTCCCCTGCCCCCACTCCTGACATAAGCAATGATTCATTGCCTCCTGGGGTGGTTTAACCATCTCCCAACGTCAAGGGAATTCTCTCCTGCCCCCAGTCCCAGGCAAAAGTGAATACCACTCTGGGAAATGTCCAATAAATTCTGTCTCTTAAAGAGGCAGAAACACTGCCTATGCCAGGAACTTGCACTGATACCAACTAGAGATCTGCTAATACTGAGGTGAAAAAGAAAAATATCCACCCAAGATCGGCCACTGATAAAAGGGCTAAGTTTCCTTGCTATGTGAAAGAGAGGCCAAAACACAGAGAAAGCAACAGTGCTGCGGCTCAGGCACAGAGGGTTTACCTAAGATAGAAGCTGAACTAGGAAAGCAGAGAACCCATCTGCTTAACACAATTAACAGCAATCTATCACTAGAAGAATGGTAAAAACAAACCCAAAAGGAAAGGACTCTTCAGTATAGTTAGGCAGGGCATGAATTTATTGGAGAAGTAACCCTGAGAAAAACTCTCTGACAAATCCAGGACCATCAATGAAATCAAGATTAAACAACACTAAGAGTTAAAATCTGTAGTAAATTTGAGATAATTATAGATACAACAAAACCTCAAGCACAGCTTGACTACTGCTTAAATTGACTACAATATATAATAGCCTAAGCAATGAAGAGATATGCCCATTTATGTAAATACTACTTATTCTAGTCTCTAACTTCTACACACATTGCTCTGCATTCAAAAATATTTAGAGATGAGTTGCCTGGGTAGCTCAGTTGGTTAAACATCATCCTTTGGCTCAAGTCATGATCCAGGGGTCCTGGAATTGCATCAAGCTCCCTGCTCAGTGGGGAGTCTGTTTCTCCCTCTCCCTCTGACTCCTACTCATGCACTCTTTCTATCTCAGATAAATAAATAAAACCTTTAAAAAATTAGTTAGATAGAGCCTACACAGGCAGGGGGGTAGTGGAACAAGAGAGTGATTCATTGCCAGAAATAAATCTATCCACAAAACTATAATCAGAAGTTAGATAGAGCCAACATGGGGTGGGGGGGGTGAGGAGAAAGAGTGATTCATTGATTCATTTCCAGGGATAAATCTATGAATAAAGCCACAATCATAAGTTGCCCAGATAGTGAAGCTTTAAAATATATAAAATAAAATACTGTAATAAATCTAGTGGAAAAGGTAGGCAATATTTATAAATATATGGACAACTTTAGCAGAGAGATAGAACATTAAAAAAGGTAAAATGAAAATAATAGAAACTCAAGCTAGATTATAAAGAAAAAAGTCATTAAACTTGAAGATTAGTAAATATAAATTATAATTGAAAGCTAAAACAAAAATAAAATAAAATAAAATTTTTAAAAAGGTAGTGATCTGAAGAGGCATGTACATCTGAATGTTTATAGCAGCAATGTCCACAATAGCCAAACTATGGAAAGAGCCTAGATGTCCATCAACAGATGAGTGGATAAAGAAGATGTGGTATATGTACACAATGGAATACTATGCAGCCATCAAAAGAAATGAAATCTTGCCATTTGCAACAATGTGGATGGAGCTAGAGGGTATTATACGTAGCAAACTAAGTCAATCAGAGAAAGACAATTATCATATGATCTCCCTAATATGAGGAAGTAGAGATGCAACATGGAGGGTTTGGGGGCAGGGTTGGAAAAGAATAAATGAAACAAGATAGTTTTGGGAGGAAGACAAACCATAAGAGACTCTTAATTTCACAAAACAAACTAAGGGTTGCCAGGGGGAGGGAGGTAGGGAAAGGGTGGTGGGCTATGGACATTGGAGAGCATATGTGCTATGGTGAGTGCTGTGAAGGGTATAAACCTGGTGATTCACAGACCTGTACTCCTGGGGCTAATAATACATTATATGTTTTTTTTTTTTAAACTATTAAAAAAAAAGCAGTAAACAAACATAGTACCCAAGAGCTAAAGGTCAAAACTACATGTAATAATTGTTGGAACACAATCTGGATCCTCTCCAGCGTGACTTGAGTCCTGTCCCATCCTGTGAGAATACTCCAGGAGTCAGAGGGCAAGAGTCTTCCTGGGTCCACACCCAGATTAAACATGGGAGGATCCCCCAGAGTGCTTTCATGTCCTGCTTTAGATGGATCTGATAAGTGTGGAGAATCTGTAACTTGCTCTTGTCATTTGAAACTAAGAGATAATCAGTGTTGTTCACTTGTCCACTTGATTGGACAAGATCTTGTGTAAAGTATAAAAGAAGCGATTGTAAGAAATAAAGTTGTCTACTGATCATCAGTCGGTAGTCCCCACATCACTTTGGCTCTGATCACCAGGATCCCCACCTCATGAAGGTAAAAATAATGGCACTATATATGTGTGTGTATGCATATATATAATATGCATGTGTACATATATGTATATGTACACATATATAATATATGTGCATATAAGCACATATATAATATATATGCATATATAATATGTGTCATAATATATATACATATATATATGATTTATTTATTCATGAGAGACAGAGAGGCAGAGGGAGAAGCAGGTCCCCTTCTGAGCAAGAAGCCCTATGCAGGACTCAATCCCAAGACCCTGGGATCAAGACCTGAGTGGAAAGCAGAGGCGCATGCACACACACACACACACACACACACACACAGATATATATATATATATATATATATATATAAACTGAAAGTCTCAAGGGAGAAGAGAAAGAAAAATCAGGAAATATTAGAAGAGATAATGACCAAGATTTGTACAAAATTATGGAAAGATGACACACCACAAATTCAAGAACCTCAGCTATCCACAAGGAAAATAAAAACAGACATAAACAAAAACTCTAACATCAAACAAAAATGCAGTTACAGAATAAAACAAATCAAAATATTGGATACTAAAAAAGATACAAATGCTAATATATTTATCAGAAATATGCAAGCCAGGGGCACCTGGGACATGGGTGATTCAGTCAGTTAACTGTCCAACCCTAGATCTCAGCTCAGATCTTGATCTCAATGTTGTGAGTTCAAGCCTTGCATTGGGCTCCATGCTTGGTGCAGAGCTTACTTGAAAGAAAGAAAAGAAAAAAGAAAAAAAAAAAAGAGAAAAGATTTAAAAAGTCGACCTAGAAGGCCATATCTAGCAAAGGTATATTTCAAAAGATAGAGATGAAGTAAAGTTATTTTCAGACAAATTAAGGTGAGAGAATTTGACAGTAGACCTATGGTAGAGTCAAAAATAAAGAGTTCAATGGTCAAAAAATGATGCCAAATTGAATTTTTTTTAAAGATATTATTTATTTATTTGACAGATCACAAGTAGGCAGGGAGGCAGGCAGAGAAAGAGGAGGAAGCAGGCTCCCTGCTGAGCAGAGAGCCCGATGCTGGACTCGATCCCAGGATCCTGAGATCATGACCTGAGCCGAAGGCAGCGGCTTAACCCACTGAGCCACCCAGGTGCCCCGCCCAATAGAAATTTAAATCAACTCAACAAAATGAAGGGTAGACATGGCAATATTTATAGTAAATAAAACAATCTTCTTTTTTTTTCTTCTTTTAGAAGATAACTGTCCCAAGGAAAAGTTATAATAATACAGCATGTGGTTATTACATATGAAGCAGAAGTGTGAATGATGGGAAGGAGGAAACTGAAGTATCATGTTGTAAAATTCTCAAATGAAACATGAAGTGTCATATTATTTGAGGGTATAGTGTGATGAGCAGAAGATGTTTACTGTGTACCCTAGGAAATCATTAAAAAATAAATCAGAATTAAGATGAGAAAAATATTAAAATGAGTAAAAAACTCAATTAATCCCCATATAGGAAGGAAACAAGTAAACATAGGAATAATGGGGGGAAAAAGGAGTAAACTGAAATCCAATCATATTATACTAAACCTGAATATTAGAAAAAATACAGTTGAAGCAGAGATTGTCAAAATGGATTAAAAATCAACAATCTCTATATGCCGCTTAAAAGACCCAATTTTACATATAGACAGACATCAGAAGTGAAAGGATAGAAATATATATAGCACATAAACACTAAAGCACAAGAGAGCTAGAAAACATATTTTACTATCACATAAAACAACTTTAGCCCAGAGATCTTTACATAGATATAAATAGAAATTTCATGAAGTTTCTAGGTGATAAGTACATTACAAAGACATAACAATTCTAAATACTATGCAATAAACAGATATTTGTAATACATACAGTCAAAATGACAAAACTTATTTAAAAAGATATAGAGAAGTTTACAAAAGTATTGGTTACCTCATCATTCTTCTCTCAGTGATTTATAGAAAAATGTAAAAGAAATATGAAAGACGGTAGAACACTTGAAGAACACTGTCAACCAAATGGATGTCATTGACATTTATAGAAAATGTTCAAACTCCAAGTTTATTTAACTATCACTTGAGGTTGTCTTTGCTCTTCTGCACAGTATAATATGGACAGTCTTGTACATCTCTACATATGCCTATATACGAACATATATTTTTAAATAGAGGATTATCAAGATCATCTGGTATGCATAATTAAAAGGTAAATATTTTTTCAGTTTATAGTATAGAAACAGTAAATTCTAATTTTATTTTAGTTTAATCCATCCAATTCATCTCCCCTAGTCGTTGTTAAAATCTTCCCTAGTTTACTGCCCTGTTTCTGATCTCTTTCATGAGTGTGTGACTTGATTGTTTTATGCAAGCCTGCAGTAAAGATACATCCACTTGTATCTTTGAAACAGTATAAAAATAATTATGGTTCTGCCTTCCTTTGTTTTAACACAGAGTTGAAGTATTTAACTCAGAGTTTTTGTCTCAACAATTTTCCAGGCATTTTTATCAAAATGGTGAGTTTCAGATACTTCTTATATTAGAATGACTCTTATTCATGTTTCTAAAGTCCTAAACTGTATGTCTGTATGGTGTCCATTGGCTCCTAAATGTTTTGCACAATCCGCTCTCTGGCCTCAATGGTCATCTACTGGGTCAAAAGAACAACATCTATGTTATTATAGAACTTCGTGATTATAACATGATTAAAATCAGTTCCTTAGCTTCAGCATGTTGAGATTGACATTTTAGCCATTTTATGCAATTCTTTGTTTATGCAATAAACAGAGCAGAAATTTAATTTGGGGGGCAAATACATCTACTTTCTTTAAGGTTTAGATACACAAATACATTTTAATGTGAGGGAATATAAAAGCGTTCTAAACATGATAATAAGATGATGGTAAAGGAGACTCATTGAACAAAATGAAAAAGAAGGTTTCTTGTTTTAATTAGACCCCAATTGTTTGCCCACTGTACTGAGAGTCTATTAAAGATTTTTTTCCTTATCTGCTCCAATTCTTGTACATAAGAAGGCTATTATAGTGAGTTTAGAAATTGCTTAAAATTAATGTCTCAGCTCTCATTAAGATTGATACTTAGGCTTTACAACTTCACTTACTGAAAGTTAAATCTTCAAGATGAATCATGTATTTGACATTTATGATTTCAGAAATGTTAGCAGAAAATTGATATAATACTGATAATAATTATGACATTAAATCATATTATATGCTTTTCTCATTCCAAATCTCTAAACATTTTATAAAAATAGAAACTTTTTTTTCAACTGGAACAAGGTAATAAATTTTCAAATTATATAATGCAAAGTATTAGCAAAAGAATGCCTGTAAATCTCTTAAGATCAATTCATAAGAGGCAAATTTTTTATGCTATCATTTTAACCTTCACAAAATTGTACAAAATAATACTCTGCCCTCACGACATTCACAAAGCAATCCTGGGACATGGGTATTAATATCCTTTCTTTGCAGATAAAAAAAAATGACAGAAAAGTGTATCTGCCCTCAAAATTATAGCTAATAAATAGCAGAGCTTGGATTCAAATTCAGTTCTCACACCTTTTCATTAGAACAATTCCTTCATAGTTTTCAAATATCAGACCATTACAAACTCTCCTAGTCATGGAAGATTTTAAACATCTGCTGAGTAATTTGACATGAATGAAATAAACTATGAGCTTTTTTCCCCTCATTCTTCTGAAAATTCTCCCTAATAGCTAGAGATAAAGCCAGAGTATTAATGCCATATATTGTTTTTTTTTTATCACAGCCCTATGCAGTATATGGATTTCATATAATTCCCCAGAAAGTATATTATTAGAGATACAGTTATACAATTGTACAGTTAAATATTTAAGAATTCCTACAGTATGATTTTTCATATTTTTCTACAAAATGAGTAATAATACCAACTAAATTATACAGATAAGAATATTGAACTTTAGGGACGCCTGGGTGGCTCAGTTGGTTGGACGACTGCCTTCTGCTCAGGTCATGATCCTGGAGTCCCAGGATCGAGTCCCGCATCGGACTCCCAGCTCCATGGGGAGTCTGCTTCTCTCTCTGACCTTCTCCTCATTCATGCTCTCTCTCACTGTCTCTCTCTCTCAAGTAAATAAATAAAATCTTTAAAAAAAAAATAAAAATAAAATAAAAAAAATTTAAAAAAATTAAAAAAAAAAGAATATTGAACTTTAAGTTGGTCTTAGGATACTGACATTTTGTCATAGCTAAGAGTCTTCAGAAACTATGTTGTTACTTTTTTAAGATTTTATTTATTTATTTGAGAGAGAGAAAGAGAGAGTGCAGAGGGCAGGGAGAGGGAAAAGAAGGCTCTTCACTGAGCAGGGAGCCCAATGTTGGACTCAGTCCCAGGACCCTAGAATCCTCACCTGAGCTGAAGGCAGACACTCAACTAACTTAGCCATCCAGGTGCTCCATAGTTTCATTAAAACTATGTTTTAATGAAATGGCTGTCACCAAAGTTAATGATAGTGCACATCATACAGGATATTCTTAATTGTAAACGTCCACTTAATTAACAATGAAAACTTACATATTAAATTGTGTTTCTTGATATGTACAAGATATGCTATATATATCTTGCATGCACGTATACATGTATATGTATAATACATATTTACATCTCACCAACATAACCTAAATCTACTTTTAATTCAGTCTATTTTTGGGGGGAGAGGAAGGTATGTTCATACTTACTTATGTGACTTTTTGTAGAGAATATACTTTCTCAAGGAAAATATTACTAAGCTGGATATAAGGAGGCCTATTTCTGATTTGTGTTTATTCTGCTACTAATTATCTATGTGACTATAGAAAACTTACTAATTCTCCTTAAGATTAGATTTCCATATAAGGACAATGAAAAAATTGAACTACATGATCTCCAATAGTATTTTACATTTTAGTTAATCTGTTTTGCCTATGTTATTGTGCTCCTTTTATTTGCATGAATTACATATTATATAACTGCTATAGTATACACATAAAACAAAGTAGAAAAAGTAAAAGTGAATGCAACCCCTATCAAAATACCAAGAGTATTTTTCGCAGAACTAGAACAAATAATACTAAAAATTTTATAGAACCCCAAAGGACTCTGAATAGCCAAAGCAATTTTGAGAAAGAGCTGGAGGTATCATAATCCCAGATTTCAAGTTCTACTACAAAACTATAATAAAAACAGCATGGTATTGGCACACACACACACACACACACACACACACGATACAAACTCAGTTATATGGCCAGTTAATCTATGACAAATGATGCAAGAATATACCATGGGGAAAAGACATTCTCTTCAATAGCTGGGAAAACTGGACAGCTACATGCTAATGAAGCTAGACTACTTTCTAGCAGCATACAGAAAAATAAATTCAAAATGGATTAAAAACCTAAATGTGAGACCTGAAACCATAAAACCCATGGAAGAAAACCACTTTGACATTGGCCTTAGCAACATTTTCTAGATAGGTCTCCTCAGGCCAGGGAAACAAAGGCAGAAATAGACTGGGACTACAGCAAAATAAAAAGCTTTTGCATCGGAAAGGAAAACATCAACAAACCAAGTGTAACCTACTGAAGGGGAGAAGATATTTGTAAATGATGTATTTGATAAGAGGTTAATATCCAAAACATATAAATAATTTATACGATCAAGCACCAAAAATAACTCCCACAATAGTCCAATTAACAATGGGCAGAAGACACAAATAGACATATTTTCCAAAGAAGACACACAGATGACCAACAGATACATGAAATGTTCAAAATCACTCATCATTAGGGAAATGTAAAGTAGAACTACAATGGGATTTTTTACCTCACACCTGTCAGAGTGGCTAGAATAAAAAACAACAAGAAATAGCACGTGTTGATGAGTATGGAGAAGAAAAGGGGCCCTCATGCACTGTTGATGGCAAGGTAAGGTGGTGCAGTCACTGTCCAAAAACAGTATGGAGAATCTTCAAAATATTAAAAATAGAAATATTTTTCTATTACCCAGTTACTCTACGACTGGGTATTTACTCAAAGAAAAAAAAAAAAAAACACTCATTTGAGAAGACCTGTGAACCCCTATGTTTATGGGAACATATTTACAATAGCCAAGATATTGGAGCAACCCAAGTGTCCATCAATAAATAAACGGATAAAGAAGATGTGGTACACACACACACAAACACACACACACTCACACATACACACAACAGAATATTATTCAACTATAAAAATGAATAAGAGCTTTCCATTTGAAATGGATGGACCTAGAGGGTATAATGCTAAATTAAATATTTCAGTAAGAGAAAGAAAATACCATATGATTTTAGTTTATGTGAATTTTAAAACAAACAAATGAATGAATAAACAAACAAACAAAAAGTAGAACTAGACCTAGAAATAGAACTAATGGCGGCCAGAGGAGAAGGGGAAAGAGACCGGCAATTTCACAAAGAGGAGTGAGATATAAGCTTTCAGTTATAGAATGAGTTAGTCATAAGAATGAAATATAAAGCATAGGGAATAGGTCAATGATATTACAGTAATGTTATATGGTAGTAGATGGTTATACCTGTGATCACAGCCTAATACAGTTGCTGAATCACTTTGTTGTACACCTGAAACTAATATAATGTATGTCTCTACAATTATAAAGCAAAAACTAAAAATTTTTTTAAACTATAAGTTTACTGAAATATTTGTCTATATTTGAAAATCTCAATATGTATACATATTTATATCTATAATCACTTAATCATATATAGTTTGGGTACCTTTTCACACAAAAATAATCATATAATAAGATTTACCCTGTATTTTATTTTATTCACTTAGCAATATATTTCAGAAAACTTAATAACATATATAAAAATTATTTTTTGCTAAAGAAAGGTATCTTATTGAATGGATACAGCCATGTTTTCCTCATACTGGTTTTTCTTCTCTCTTTGAGATGTGTAAGACTAAAAATTTTAATGGCACAATTTAAACTGAACACCCTATCCAAACAATTAAAAATAACTACTTTAATCAGGCTTTTCATGTTTCATGTTGTTTTTGCCCAATGTTTTAGTTCAGTTTCATAATTAGTTCAATGTTATAATATTTTTATTACAACCAATGCTTGTTTAGATTTACCTATGCACTTACTATTGATCTCATTAACAACTATATCTCAATCCCTCTTTTTTTTAAAAAAAAGTTCATCACTAGTAAATTTCCCCAGCTTTTTCCTCAAAATAAATTTGCTTTATCCTTATTCATCA
The DNA here is from genome assembly GCF_022355385.1 of Mustela nigripes. Taxonomy (NCBI): domain Eukaryota; kingdom Metazoa; phylum Chordata; class Mammalia; order Carnivora; family Mustelidae; genus Mustela; species Mustela nigripes. The sequence goes on along the minus strand of NC_081559.1, from coordinate 5,391,987 downwards.
CTGACTTTGTACAGTGAACAGATTCTAGTTGAACAGGTTTCTCTCAGCATGTTGGTTATGTACTGTATTATAGCTTTGTTCTAGAATTGCTTCACAGACATATGCTTTCAATTTAATCATTATTCCAGTTTTCTCATTTTTTAAGAACACTTTTCCTCTAGTGTTGTGCAGTTCTGCTATAATATATGTGTGAATTTACATTACTTTTTTAAATTTTTACTTTTGCTTTCTTAACGTAGGAGTTTATGTGTTTTACAAATTTTGGAAAAATAAGTTGTCCTAGTTCTCTGACTTTGTTTCTTTCCATATTTATTCTTTCATTCTGGAACTATTCCCATATATACGTTGGATCTTATAATTTTCTACCAACTTTTTCTTACTTGTATGTCTATTTTCCTCCACATGTTCATACCCTCCCAAAAGCTTGACTAGAAGGATGAATTTTTATTCCACCTTTAAAAAAATTTGGACAGATTTGGAAGTTACAAATTTCATACATCATTATTTCTGGTTATCTTTGACTTTTAAGCAAGTGTATTAAAATATAAATTTCAATCCTTTCCAGAGTTAGTATCTCTATTTCCTTATATTTTATAATAAAAATTGTTTAATTTTTAGTTGTGCTTAGTTATTCTGTTATTATTCTGTTCCAAGTTTTCTTAAATATTTCCATAAATAGCAAAGCCATAATTAGCAAAATTACTAGGGCCTGACTGTAACTTTTACTCCTTTTCTTGAATTCTGTTTTGTCGTACTGGAGTATATCCTCAAGTGATATCCATAGTATAAGAAAATATTTGCAATCAATATAACCTTAAAAGAAACTGCATCCAAAACATGTAACAAAACCCTATAAGTTAAGATGGACAATCCAAAAAGAAAGTGGGCAACAGTCTTGAATAAACACTTTATATAAAAGGGAATAAAAATGAAAATTTGCTTAACTGCAAGGAAATACAAGTTGAACACCATCCAGATTAGTAACGGTTAAGAATTCTGAGGATATCAAATCTTGCAAAGATAATGGAGCAAGATCATTCTTATACATTGCTGATAGAAGTAATGGTGTAACCACTCTAGAAACTAGTTTGTCATTGTCTTCTCATACCTCCAATGTTTACAGATATGCAGCAATCGACACCTACTGTTAGCATTGCTACTAATAACACTGTTCATTGGCAAAAAATGAAGCACTTTCTATATTTATAAAATATTTCAGAACTTTGAAATGTATACTTTATAATACAAAATACATTATTTAGTTCAAATGATATAATTTGGAACCTGAAAGAAAATAAAATCCCAAAATAATACCTTATGATATCATATATCACTTAAGTCACCAAAGTTCACAAATTCTATCTACAAGTTTTTCATGCATATATGCATTTATACATATATATACATTTATACATATATATCTATAAAGTATGTTATAATATTTTATAATAAAGTATGTGAAATATTTTGTTTTGCTTAAATTGCAGATATTAGCTTTGTGAATGTAATCCATGATAAGCAAAAAGATTTATCATGATATTCCATTTTCTGTAATGTAGTCAAAAATCATGATTTTAGTATCATGTATTATTAGGTACACAGTATTGCTTATTGCTTATGTTTTGTTTTCATTAGATGACACTAAATATGAATTTAAGTTGGAGTGAAAGAAGAAATAATTTGGTATGCAGTTTTCTAATTTCAACTTAATCTTAAAAATTCTTAGTAAGATTTAACTAGATAGTGAAAAAAAAAAAGAAAAGAAAAACTCAGAGATACTCTTCTTCCTCCCTCCATGACCAACTTTGGAGAATTACATACACAAAATGAGTGATTAAACAACTTGAGGAAAAATCAAGGTCAACCTTTGAAACGCAGTATGGTCATGATCAAAAATATGGGTTCCACCACTTGTTAACTTAGTAATCATGGGGAAATCATTTGATCTGTGTCCTGGTGTCTCTATTTGTAAATGATAATTGATAATACTATCTATATTGTGGTGTTTTGTAAGAATTAAATGACATAGGCAAAGCACTTATAATCTGGAATATAGTAGGCACTAAATCATTCTTTACAATTATTAACATCACCAGAGAGCCTTAGCATACAAAAAAGCCTATCACCATCAGTCAGTTTCAAGGTAGTTGTGATCAACTTCGCAGAAAAGAACAAACCCCATGATAAAAAACATATTATCTGCACACATTAGGCTATAGTTCAGATTATTTGATGTAATTAGTACAACTCCAGAACCACAACAAAGGACTCGTGCAAAACCTAACTTTTCCTGGGTGCCTGGGTGGTTCAGTGGGTTAAGCTTCTGCCTTCGACTCAGGTCATGATCTCAGGGTCTTGGGATTGAGCCCCACATTAGGCTCTTTGCTCATCAGGAAGCCTGCTTCCCCCCCCCACCCCCGCCTGGCTCTCCGCCTGCTTGTGATCTCCGTCTGTTAAATAAATAAATAAAATCTTAAAAACAAAACAAAACAAAAAACACCTAACTTTTCCTGAACCTCATACTACAGAAATTGAATAGAGAACAACAGAATTCCATAAACTACAATTTGAATAGTAGAAAGCTATTCCAGGATAGGGGAAAAGTATCAAAATTAATTCACTCAAGCGGCACCTTAGTGGCTCAGTCAGTTAAACATCTGAGGTCATGATCTCAGAGTTGTGAGATCGAGCCCCACATCAGGATCTGCACTCGGTGAGGAGTTTGCTTGAGATTTTCTATCTTTTCCTCTCCTTCTGTCCCTCCCCTGATCGTGTTTTGTTTTGTTTTTCTAGAAAAGAGACCACAATTACAAAAGCTTTACCAGGCAGGCCTCACTGGAGAAAGTTGCTGTCCCCCCAGCAGACTTGGTGTTCAGACACTACATCAAAGTCTCTGAGAGGAGTTGCAGTCAAGAACTAACATCCTCCATTGGTACGGGGGAAATCAAAATGCAGTAGACAAAGAATGGGATAATTATCACTCAAGTTTTCCCTTTCTTCTCTGAGTAAGAATGCCTCTGCGGAGGTGTCTTCCTCAATTGTAAACCCCCCAGCCCCTTCTATCTCAGGGCCCACAAAATTATGTGAGTTCCTTGTTCAGAACTCCCACACAGTAAGAGGAATCCTATGTCCGTGTTGATCCACCTGATTCTCCACTGATATACATTTGTATGGAGGGAAAGGAAACTGGAAGTTTTGGCACATTTCCTGTGTTTAGCATCACAGTTCTGGACTTCAATCTCTTTTACAAAGCTGTAATCATTAAGGCAATATTATTCTGTCTTGTGCCAGTACCAGTATGGCACACACACACACACACACACACACACAAAAAAAAAAACCCCATAGATTAATGGAACAGAATAGAGAGCTCAAAAATGAACCCTTGACTCTATGGTCAACTAATCTTCAACAAAGCAGGAAAGAATGTCCATTGGAAAACAAACCAAACAAACAAAACAAACAAACAAACAAACAAACAAAGACAGTCTCTTCAACAAATGGTGTTAGGAAAATTGGACAGCCGCAGGCAGAAAAATGAAACTGGACCATTTCCTTACTCCACACATGAAGGAGACTCAAAATGGATGAAAGACCCCAATGTAAGACATAAATCTATCAAAATCCTTGAGAAGAACACAGGCAGCAACCTCTTCGACTTCAGCCACAGCAACTTCTTTCTAGAAACATCACCAAATGCAAGGGAAGCAAGGGCAAAAATGAAGTGTTGGTACTTCATCGAGATCAAAAGCTTTTGCACAGCAAAGGAAACAGTCAACAAAACCAAAAGACAATTGACAGAATGGGAGAAGATATTGGCAAATGACATATTAGATAATGGGCTAGTATCCAAAATCTATAAAGAATTTATCAAACTCAACACCCAAAGAACAAATAATCCAATCAAGAAATGGGCAGAGGACATGAACAGACATTTCTGCAAAGAAGACATCCAGATGGCCAACAGGCACATGATAAAATGCTCAACATCATTCAGCATCAGGGAAATACAAATCAAAACCATAATGAGATAGCATCTCACACCAATCAGAATGGCTAAAATTAACAAGTCAGGAAATGACAGATGCCGGCGAGGATGGGGAGAAAGGGCAACCCTCCTATGCTGTTGGTGGGAATGCAAGCTGGTGCAACCACTCTGGAAAACAGTATGGAGGTTCCTCTAAAAGTTGAAAATAGAGCTGCCCTATGACCCAGAAATTAAACTACTGGGTATTTATCCTAAGGATACAAATGTAATAATCCAAAGGGGCATTTACTGAATATTTATAACAGCAATGTCTGCAACAGTCAAACTATGGAAAGAACCTAGATGTCCAACAACAGATGAATGGATAAAAATGTGGTATATAGATACAAAGGAATACTTACTATGGAGCCACCAAAAAACCTGAAATCTTGCCATTTACAATGACATGGATGGAAGTAGAGGGTATTATGCTAAGTGAAATAAGTCAATCAGAGAAAGACAATTATCATATGAGCTCTATGTTATGAGGAATTTGAGAGTCAGGACAGGGAGTTGTAGGCAGTTGGGAGGTAAAAAATAAAACAAAATGGGCATGGTGAGGGAGACAAACCTTAAGAGAATCTTAATCTCAGGAAACAAACTGAAGCTTGCTGGGGTTGTGGGGAGGGATAGGGTGGCTGGATAATAGACATTGGAGAGCATGTGTGCTATAGTGAGTGCTGTGAATTGTTAAGACTGATGATTCACAGACTTGTACCCCTGAAGCAAATAATACATTATATGTTAATGAAAATGTGCATATTTATATATACATATATACATACATAAATGTCCCAGAATATGGTTCATCATAGTGAATATCCTATGTATACTTCAAATAATATGTATTGTTATTGTTAGGTAGATTTTTCTACAAAAGGTCATTAGGATAAGTGCTGTTCAGATCTATATTCTTATTGATTTTATGCTTATTTGTTTTTCTATCAATTATTCTTGCATTTTGTAAGTTACATATACATATAAGTACATATACATATACATTTACATATATATACATATACATCTTCTTGAAGAATTATCCACTTTACCAAATAATGCATTCTCCCCCTATAGTCTTTCTTATTCTGCAGTCTACCTTGTCTGAATATTCTACTGCTCTTTTGTCTGGTGTTTGCATTGCACAAACTTCTCCATTCTTTAAAGATATCTGTATCTTAAAATGGGTGTCTTAAAAAAAAAAAAAGAGGGAGTTATAAAGATTATATACAGCATATATCAAAGATTATGTAGTTAAATCTTGTTTTTTATACAATATGATGACTTCTGTCATATATAAACTGGTGTTTATATAATTCATAAGTGATTGATATATGTAGATTAAAATCTAGCACATTGCTATTTTCATTTGTTCTTCATGTTTTCTTCTTTTTCTCTATTATTTTTTCTTGCCTTCACCAATGTTAGTTTTTCCTCTTTTACCATTTTATCTTCTCTATGAACTTATTACTTATACTTTTTAAAAAAAACTTACAGGATTTACAACATATATTTTAAATTAATCTGAGATTACCTTCAGAATAGTTTATACTGTTATATGTGAACTCTACAGACCTTATTACAGGATATTCTTAATTCTTTCCTTGCACCATTGTTGTCTTACATTTCACTTTTACATATCTTATGAGTATACAATGTGTTACTACTATTTTTGCTTTAAACAATCAATTATATTTAAGAACATTTACAAATAACACAATGTTAAGAACTATTTGTGTCTTCCTAAATTCATGTGTTTAATCCCTAGCCTTAGTATGTCTGTATTTGGTAACAGGGCCTCTAGTGAAGAAATTGAGGGTGAATGGTCATAATTATGGGACCCTGATCCAAGAGGATTATTCCATATGATAAGAGACACCAGAGAGCTTTCTCTATCTTGTTTATTGCTCTCTCTCTTTCATTATGCAAGGACATAGCAAGAAGCCAGCCATTTTCAAACCAAGAATAATCTTACTAGCAATAGGCCAGCTGTCACCTTGATCTCAGACCTCTATCTTCCAGAACAGTGAGAAATTGTGCTCATTGTTGAAGTTAATCAATTTGTGGTAATCTGTTATGGAAGCCCCAGCAAGTTTAGGAGTGCAATCTTAAATTTTACTTCCACCTATTCCATTCTTTATGCTCTTAATCTCTTTGAGTAAATTTCTGACATGTATATTCATTCTACTTGGAAAACTTGCTTTATAATTTCTGATAACCTAAATCTGTGGGCAATAAATTCTCTTGGCATTGGGAACCTGAAGTCCTTTATTATTCCTCAGTTTTGAAGAATATTTTCACTGGGTATAGAAATACAGATTGACTTTTCTTTGGCACTTGAAATATCACTACAGCTTCTTCTTCATTGCATGGTTTCTGTTGAGATGTCTCATGTAATTCTTAAATGCTTTCTGCTGTATTTAACACATACCACTTTCCCATAGCTATCTTCAAGATTTTTCTTTTCATCTCTGCTTTCAGCAGGCTGAAAAATATGCCTACAAGTAGGTTTTGGTTTCTTTGGTTTCTATATCCATCTTCCATGGTGTTCCACAGTATCTTGGACATGTGGTCCGATGTCTGTCACTGATTTTGGAAGATTCTTAATCACTGTTTCCTCCAATATTTCATCTTATTGGTCTCTTCCTTCTGGGATTCCAATCATTTATGTTACATCCTTTGTTACTTTTTTCCACAAAATTCAGATAGTCAGTTCTATTGCCTTTATTTCATTCTTTTTCTCTCTGTGCTTTTATTTTATTAGGTAGTTTTCATTTATCTCTCTTTGTATTAACCAGGGTTCTCTGGAGAAACAGAACCATACACATATATACATGTATAGATATAGAAGCTTTAAGACTTATTATAGTCATTGGTTTAGGCAGTCTGGGACTTAGAAGTCTAATAATCTACCATCTGTAAGCCAGTTGTATAATTTAGTCTTAAAACTGGAAGCTCTGATGTTCAAGAAGATTGACTTCCTAGCCCAAGGAGAATGGGGGAGGTGGGAGGAAGAAAGAGGATGTATGCCTTACCCTTGACTTTTTGTTCTATTTGGGCCCTCAAAGGATTGGATGATATCTACTGGCATGACAAGGGAAGATCTTCTCCATCTTCCAATTCAAATGCCAATCTCTTCTGGAAACATCCTCATGAACATAATCACAAATAGTGTTTTATCAGTTATCTCAGCATCTCTGATCCTTGTCATTTTTATCACATAAAATCAGCTATAATCATCAATTGAAGTTCACTGGTTCATAAGTGTGTCAGGTCTACTGATACATCTGATGATACTTTCATTTTTGTTGTTTTGGATTTCTAGCCTTTCCATTTTAGCTTTACTTTCAATGTCCATCTCTGTTGAAATTGCCTATGTGATCCTGCATGTTTCCTACCTTTTAGAGCCATTAGAACAATTCTTTGATAATTCCAACATCTGTATCATATCTGAGTTTGCTTCTGATGATCACTATATAACTTCAAACTGTTTTTTCCTTCTTCTTCTTCTTTTTTTTAAATGAAAGTTGCTATGTTAAGGCTGTAAACACTGAAGTAAGGTTTTATACTTGGAGATAAGTACATTTCTTTATTCAAAATTCAGTGTGGGAGTTTCGCTTATCTTCTTAGAAATTGAGCTTGGAGTGAAGCCTACTGTTGCTAATGATAACAACCTGTAATGAGATTTCAAATTCTTTGACTGAAACCTTGTTTATTTCTTCCCACTCAGATTTGGTCTTTCCTTTGTCCTAGTTCCTAGGTAATTTAACAATTGAAAGACTTTCAAGAGACAGAATTAAGATAGGTTGGCCTAGTCAGCAAGTATTCTATGGTGCTGTTTGCTTAGGCCTCAGTATTAAGTGGCACTGTCCATCTGGGTCTGTGATGTGGCTTTCACAGGCTTTTATGCTCCTCTGAGAAATACGCTGGGTGTAGCATGTATGTCTGTCACTTTTGCAGTGGTAGACCTTTATCATTCCTGGTCCCCCTGAAAATGGTTCCCAGTAGTACTCTCAATATATACTTTTTACGTCTTTGCTCCTGAAAATTAAACTTTCTGTTCCCTAGGGAATAGAGAAAGTTGGTCATAGCCAGCACCATGAGGGAATTTTCTCAGGATTTTCTCTGGATTCCTGGTAGAATTGTTTAAGAAATTCCTATAAGAGGGTAGGGATACTCCAACTGACTGCAGTTGCTATAGGTTCTAAAATCTCTTGTTAACTCATATGTGGCCTTCAGCAAAACATTAAAAATATCTCATTACTGGTTTGTATAGGATTTGTGATGTTTGTTCTAAGTTATAAAATGTTTCAAACTTAGGTCTCTTTGCATACACCATTTTCTCTCTAAACTTCAGGTTTGCTACCTGCCCTGAAACGTCAGTTCTAAAAATTCATTAATATGAAATTTGACCCCTTCTTTACTTCTTTTCTTAAACCAAAAGGCACTTGGATTATGATTCAAATGTTAGCCATTCTTTATAGACTGTTTTTTGTCCTACTAACCTCACAAAATATTTCCTAACTTCCTATAGTCCACAGCGACCTGCTTTCTATGAACTTCTATAATATTAAATATATATATAAATTTTATATCATTTGATATCTTTTCTAAATTGTCCATTTTATTTTTTCATATACATCTTGTCTCCCAGACTAGTTTATTGTCTTTTGAGGATAGATATTAGGTCTTTTACTTCTCTATATTATCATGGTAGCTAGATCAATGCCTTATACAAAGAAGTATGACTGTTAAGTATAATAACTTTAATTGTTTAAGGACATTGCTCTGGTATAAACCAAGGAGTTTATTTAGAAAATACTTATACATGTTTACTTTCAACTTAAGAGACAGTGGGAATAAGATAACTTTTTTAAAAAAATTTTGATCTTGAGGGTTCCTGGTTGGCTCCATTGGTTAGGCATTTGCTTTCTGCTCAGGTCATGATCCCAAGGTCTTGTGACTAAGCCTCGTTTGGGGGAGTCTGCTTCTATCATTCCCTCTGCTGTTTCCCTGCTTATGTGCTCTCTCTCCCAAATAAATAAAATCTTTAAAAAAAAATAATCTTGATCTTGTTCAATAGAAATTTAAAATTAAAACAAATGCTTCATTCTGCTTTAACAAAGAAAAAAGGGGGGGGCATGTGTGTCTCAGTGGGTTAAGCTTCTGCCTTAGGCTCAGGTCATGATCTCAGGGTTCTGGGATCAAACCCCACATTGGACTTTTGGCTAAGCAGAGAGCCTGCTCCTCCCTCTCTCTCTGCCTGCCTCTCTACCTATTTGTGATCTCTCTCTCTCTCTCTCTCTCTGTCAAATAAATAATTTTTTAAAAAGATATTTGATTATATAATAGATAAACACTTTAATGAACTGCCATTACTAACTTTGAATAGGAAAACATTTTCCAATACTGAAGCTTTGCAATAAAAGTTTTATAATAATAAACAAAAAGACAATTGTGATGTTAATCCCATCTCTCCACATGTCTGAGCTAAGATCTGAGTGCTACAACAGCTTGTACATTTTTCATCTTCTTGTTACATCATCTGCCATTTCTTGTTCTATGTCTACTGCCTGCTCTTTCTGCTGGTTATGAAATTATTTTTATGCTTTATGGCATGCCTAATAATTTGTGAGATACTAGGCATTAGGTTATTTTGCTGAATGTTAAAATTTATTGCTTTCCTTTAACTAGGCTTAGATTTGTCTGAGCCTGCAGTTAAATTCAGACCTGTTTGATCACTCTGAAGCCTGGTTTTAAGCTTGACTAACCTGTGTCTAGAGCAGCCTTCATTCTAATTCAGTAAGGTTTGCCCTTCCCCACAATTTTTATTGCATGTCCAGGAAAATAATCACTCAGGCCTCTACTCTTGGGCTGGTCAGAGCTCAAATGACTGCTACTTGCATGTGTTCAGTACTTTGCAGCTGACGTCTTCTATTTTCTTTTGCCCTTGGCCTTTTGGAATTTTATTCTATGCATATGTGGCCCCGTATTCAGCAAATACTTACAGGATTCCAGATGCAGATTCTGCAATTATTTTTCACAGAATTCCTTTTTTTTTTTTTTTTTCTTAAACTCTGTCCTTTGATTTTCAATCATTTCAGCCTCACTCTTAAATAAACAAGAGATCTGGGTGGCTCAGTGGGTTAAGCTGCTGCCTTCGGCTCAGGTCATGATCTCAGGGTCCTGGGATCGAGTCCCGCATGGGGCTCTCTGCTCAGCGGGGAACCTGCTTTTCTCTCTCTCTCTCTCTGCCTCTCCATTTACTTGTGATCTCTGTCAAAAAAATAAAATCTTAAAATAAATAAATAAATAGATGAACAAGAGATCCAAGTTCTGCAAATGGTTTCTTTCTGTGCAAAGGGATCCCAAAATACCAAGAAAGAGTTAAAGTGATTTTAAAACTCACTCTTCTTTATTCCCATTATCCAAGAGATAATTCTGCACTGATTTCCAATATCTGAAATCATTTTGTATATTTTATCCACTTTTGTAATTGTTTATAATGTTAAGTTTAATCTTTGTTTTTCCATCTTGGCTAGAAACCAAAGAATGGAAATTTTTTGAAAAAAAATAAAGTTTTACCTTTTATTTCTCCATGCCTGAACTTCTATCTTTGATATCTGTGATTTAGGCTCTAGTAAAAAATTAAATACTAAGTTATATATTTGGTTATTTTTATCTATTAACATTTTACATCATCTTTCAAACAAAACAAAACAAAACAGAACAAAACCCAATTCTAGGTGATCTGTGACCTGCAGATGCTTAGAAGTTATTGCCCCATTAACCTTAATACTCATTTTACTAGGTTATTTTAGAAACATTCTAGAAGGGGGTAAAAAAAGACTTCTAAATATCAGCATGCACTTATATAATTTTATGGAAATAAGCTTTTTATAAACTCTCTCTTAAAATATATAACTTATTGTAACTAGTTTATTGACACTATGTTAAATTTTTCCATAATCTTAAATATGAACAAACTAGTTTTTCACATTTATATATTAGAGTATTGTTATTTTTAAAAGGCCTAAATATTAATACTGTGAATCTCATCTCTTAAATGGCACTTAAATGACCATATCCAGTTGTAGATAATATTTATTAATTTCTCTATTTTAAAATAAAAATTACAAATTCAAAAACATTTCTTACTGTAATTATGTTTTATATTACTGCAATTGTAGATGTGTTTAAAGTTTGTTAAAGTTTATTTTAAATTCATCTCAGTCTTCTAAAAATATACAGAATAAGCAGCAAAGGAAGATATACAGGGTATGTGTTTGTGTATGCTTATGTTTAATTTTTGTGGCTAAGAAATGAAACCCCAGGTGTGCTTTGCATGTATTAATGAGAAACGTGTGGGCCTCTGATTATAAGTCAACTTTTAAATGCTGGATGCATTCACTCGAGCTTGCCAATATCTAATTGCTCTCTGTTAGGCATATTGTTATTGTGCCAAACTCTATAGTCCTCTGAACAGAACTGGCATGTGATGTAGACATATTTTATAGATCTCAGGTTTATAGTGTTCGGAGAATGTTGAAAGAGGTAGGAAAGAGCACCCCTGTTGGGAATAAAAATTATCTGTAAGAATGTTTTATCTTAATTGTCTTTCGGTAATGGCCCTATGTTGTAAAGTACAAATCTGTTTTTGCAAACATATTCGTTGTTTAAAATTAGCAATATTATTTCTACAATAACATTCAGTCCAGAGATAGTCCACAAAAATAAAATTAGCTTCTATTAAATAAAATGCTAAGAAAACTAAGTTAGCAGCTTTAATTGTCACATTAGCTATAAATACCTACTATTCATAAGTATGCATATTTGGCCAACTGAGTCACAAATAGATGAAAATTATACAAACTAGGAAAGTTAAGTGTCAAAAATACATATATCTATGACTTTCTAAATAAAAGTTTAACCAATGCATGGTTTGCCTTGATCTGAAATATTTGGTTTTCTCATATTTCTAGGATAGTCTCTTTTCCAATATCATTAGCTATATCATGAGACTATTAACATTTTTTTTAAAGCAAGACGTACTTAACAAGATGTGCCTGGATGGCTTAGTCATTAAATGTCTGCCTTCAGCTCAGGTCATGATCCTAGAATCCTGGGATTGAGTCCCACATCTGGCTCAGCTGGGAGCCTGCTTCCCCCTCTCCCACTTCCCTTGCTTGTATTTCCTCTCTCACTGTGTATCTGTCAAATAAATAAGTGAAATCTTAAAAATATATATATACTTAAGATTATAAGTCACCCATGGCAATCAAAACCAATTTTTTAAAGTCATTTATACTGTAATTAAACAGTTTAATAATACTTAATTAGACAAATTTTGAATCTGTTTATTCAAAATAAACAGATTTTGAATAAGAACTTCAGACCCAATTCCTGATTCTCCTACCCAAGGAAATTGTATATAAGTTTTCTTTTCTAGGCTATAGAATATAAAAGTATTACAAAATAATCCACTGAAGGCTGTGAATAAAATTCAAAGTGAACATGTCTTCAAAATATCAAACACATGAATCTGGAAACAGAAGATACCTAGTAAAAGTCTATTAATACATACTAATAAATGTGAAATATTAAATAAAAATTTGCTAGACAATGTTAATAAAAAAAATAAATGATGATCCTTTTCCTCAGTGAGCTCACAAACACATTTGTTTCCAAAGGCATTATATATAATGCAAAGTATACTGCTTTCAACCTATTTTGTATGTGAAATATGTAACTGCATCACATTTGTTCTCTCTAGGCTTGGTGGTCTTATTAGAAATAATCCATATGTTAACTTCTGGAGAAGATGTCAGAGTAAGATCCTAAGCACACTTTCTCCCACAGATACAACTATATAACACCCGAATCAATATAAATAATCCAGAAAATTACTTGAAGACTAGCAGAACAGACTATGCACAGATAAATGTAAAGAAGAAGCCACACCAAAGAGGGTAAGAAGGGTAGAGATGAAGTGAGAAACCTCAAAACAGACCTACAAGATGCTAGGCACAGACTGGGGCAGATCCACATCAGGCAGCCCAGGCATAGGAAACACTAAGAACAAAAATCCCCATAACATTTGGCTTTGACAACCAGAGGGCCTAACTGTTTAAGTTCTTATCATCTGTGGGGCTTAACACCTAGAACGTAAAGAGTCAGAGGGTTCTGCTCTGGGCGAGCCTACAGGGAAAGAGGATATTGAGTCTCTGTCCTCTGAGATAGCACAACAAAGAGCCCCACTGAGATATGGACAGTGGTTTGAAAAATACATGATGTACACAGGAGGAACATTTGTTTACCAATTTCAGAGCTTTTGTTGGAGGGACAGGATTGTTAAGAGACTTCTACAAGAAGGAAAGGGCTGGTGGGCTCCATTTTCTTCCCCTGAACCCCAGCCTAAATACGTGGACACCTGCAGAACCACTGCAGTACAAAATATCTCCACTCACTTGCTAAAAGTGTGCTTCACCCTCACATTCTTCTGCACACCCACCTTTTCAAATATACCTTCAGTGGGAGTCATTCAAAGTAACCCTACAAGTGTGATAGCATGGAAGCAGCCCCAGTGTGACTTCTGCCTCAGGGAGAGAAGAAAATCACACACAGCAGTCTGATTGCAGCCCCAAAAGTGGAGTGAGGGCAGATATCTGTTTCGGCTGCAGTCCATCCACAACCAAAAGCATCTCAGTGGATAATACAGAGAAGGCACCGTGCAGTTTGTGTGACTGCAGCTCTGGCAAAAACCAGGTCTCACTAGGCCCCTCACAGGGGCAGCCCCAGACTAGTCTACTAACAACACAGGGACAAAAACATTTGCCCACAAAAGATAAATAAAACCATTTCAGGGAATTGGAGTAAAGGTAAATGTTACTCAGCCACAAAACTAAGGTGCACACAACTCACCTAATTACCAGGTTCTGAATAGGGGACATTGCAAAACAAGGTCCTATAAGACATCTTTATAAGGCTGCTATTCTCAAGAGTAAAGAATGTAGCTGATTTCCCTAACACATAGAAACAGATACAGAGAGTTGGATAAAATGAGGAGACAGAGAAATATGTCTCAAATGAAAGAAAAAGACAAAATTCGCAGCAAGAAAGCTAAGCAAAACTGAAATATATAATATGCCAGATAGAGAATTTAAAATAACAGTTATAAGGATACTCACTGAATTTAAGAATACTCAGTGCGATCCTCAACAAAGAGATAGAAAAAAATAAAAAGAACCAATCAGTTGTAAGAACTCAATATAAGAACTTAATTTTATATATATATATATATATATATATATATATATATATATATATATCTGGATGGGTTTGGGGTTTTATCTGTTTTAATATAAAATATATATATATATTTATATATATATATATGAAAGAAGGAATAAATAGTAGATTAGAAGAAGAAGAAGAATGGATCAGGGATCAGCAAGACAAAGTAATGAAAAGCGAACAAGCTGAACAGTTGAGAAAAAATGATTAGTAAAAATAATAGATCAAGAGAACTCAGAAACATCAAGCATAATAACATTCACATTAGGAGAAGATAGAAAAAGGGGAATAAATTTTCTTTGAAGAAATAATAGCTGAAAACTTCCTGTATCTTGATGGGGGGGGGGGTGAGGAGACAAACAAAACAGACATTCAGACACAGGAGCACAAAAACCCAACAAAATCAAGTCAAGGAGGTCCACACAAAGACATATAGTAGTAAAAATGGCAAAAAGGGAAAATTTTAAAGCAGAAAGAGAAAAACAGTTACATATAACGGATTTTCCATAAGGCTCTTAGCTGATCTTTTCCAGCAGAAACTTTGCAGGCCAGAAGAAAGTGGCATGATATATTCAAAGTGCTACAAGAAAAATGAAAACAAAAACTGGGGTGCTTGGGTTGCACAGTTAGATAGGCATCTGACTCTTGGTTTTGGCTTGGGTGGTGATCTCAAGGTAGTAAGACTGACCCCTCTGTTGGGCTCCATGTTCAGCACAGAGTCTGCTTAAGACTCTTTCTCACTTTGTCCTCCCCTGATTCTCTCTCACATGATTAAACAAATCTAAAAAACAAAACAAAACAAAAAAAAAACAAGAAAACCACAACAGACAGAAATATACTTTACAAAAAGACTATTATTCCCAGTAGAGGGAGATAAGGAGTTTCCCAGGTAAACAAAAGAATTCATCACCACTAACCTAGTCTTACAAGGAATGTTAAAAGGACCTCTTTGAGTGGAAATGAAAGACTGTAAGCAGGAGTAAGAAAAACAGGAAGCACAAAAGCAGTGAAATTAAATATATATATATATAAATATATATATATATATATATATCAGTCAAGGGATTCACAAATGAAAGGATATAGAGTATGACACTATATACCTAAAATGTGGCATGATGAGGAATAAAATTTAGTGCTTTCAGAATGAATTCCAACTTAAGCAACCATCAACTTAATATAGACTGCTGGATGTATACAGTGTTATATATATAATTTAGAATAGTAACCAAAAATCAAAAATCAGGAATAGATATGCAAGTAATGGAAAAGAAATCCCAGGATATCACTAAAGAAAGCCAGCTAACTGTAAGAGAGCAAAAGAAAGGAACAGAGAAAATCTATGAAAAAAACCATAAAACAAATAGAAGTAAGTTCATATTTATCAGTAATTAACTTGAATATAAATGGACTAAATGCTCCTGTTAATGGCACAGGATGACAAAACAGATAAAACCCAAAACCCATCCAGATGTTGCCTATGGACTCACCGTAAATCTAACAAAAAAGGTTGAAAGTGAAGGGATGGAAAAGTATTTATCATGCAAAAGAAAGTGAAAAGAAAGCTGGGGTAGCACTACCTATCTTGGACATTATAGAACTTAAAATGAAGATATAGCAATGGTATTCATTTATGTACCCAAATTGGGAGCATCCAAATACATAAAGCTGCTATTAGGATACATAAAAGGAAGAAATCATTAGTAATAATTGTAGGGGATTTTTAACATGCCACTTACATCAACAGAGAAATTATCCAAATAGAAAATAAGGTAAATAAAAACAAACAGCTTTGAGTGACACACTGGACAAGATGGATCTAACAAAAATACAGAATATTCTATCCTAAAATTATGGAATGCACTTTTTTTTTTTTTCAAGTGCAAATTCTCCAGAGTAGATAATAGGTTTGGGCCCAAAGAATTCTCAGCAATTTTAAAAGGATTGAAGTCCTACTATGCATCTTTTCTGAACCACAACACTAGGAAACAAGTTCAATCACAAGGAAAAATTTGAAAAGAACACAAATACATGGAGGTCAAGTAACATTCTATTGAACAATTAATGGGTCACCAAGAAATCAGAGGAAATTAAAAAAAAAAATACATGGAGACAAAATCAAAAACTTTGATCAAAAATCTGAGATGATGGGTGCCTGGGTGTCTCAGTGGTTTAAGCCTCTGCCTTCAGCTCAGGTCATGATCTCAGGGTCCTGGGATCGAGCCCCGCATCGGGCTCTCTGCTCCACGGGGAGCCTGCTTCCTCCTCTCTCTGCCTGCCTCTCTGCTTACTTGTGATCTCTGTCTGTCAAATAAATAAGTAAAATTTAAAAAAATATCTGAGATGAGGCAAAAACTGTTCTAACAGGGAAATTTACAGCACAGGTCTACTTCAATGAGCAATAAAAATCTCTAATATACAACCTAACCTTATACCTAAAGAGATAGAAAAATAAGAACAATACCCAACCAGTAGAAGGAAAGAAAGATGAGAGCAGCAAAAATAAAACAGAAACTTAAAAACAAAACACACACACACGCGCACACACACACACACACACACCAGTACAGATTAAACAAAAAGTTGATTAAAAAAAGAAATTGACCAGAGGTCTTACAGAACAAAGCTGGATGTCTACAAACAGAAAAAAAAAAAAAAATAAAATGACCTGTGGAATATAGGAGCTGCAGACAGTTGACTTGGAGGAGAAAAGAGCCACAGGCACTCAGGAGGGGAGGAAACCCTGATAGTGGAGAAAGTAGGGAGAAAGTGAAGGAAAGAACAAAAAAAATAAAATAAAAACACACACACAGGACTGCAGAAGAACACTGTTCCCAAAAACCATTGATGGGGAAAAGGAGAGGGTTTAAATACTGCCAGGGTTTTTTGTTTTGTTTTCTTTTGTTTTGTTTTATAAACAGTAGAATACAGAGTCTCAAACTTCATATACACAGTTGTGCTTGGCAGTAGTCTGTTGGGGAAGAAGGGTAGAGCCCCAGGAGCAGGCAGTGTGTTACATAGAGAGGAGCAGTTCCTTTGTTTGGAGTACATTTGGTAGAGGTGGTATGGCCCCTCCCAGGGCAAAAGACCTGCAAGCACTGTTGAACCACCCTGTTCACCAGCATAGGAACAAGGATGCTGGCTGAAGGCAGGGAGCTCTGGCACTGGCTGTGTGTTTTATTTACCATAAATCTCAAACTGCTGGGCCATCATGCAACTGTTTCTGGGACAAGCAAGAACCACCCACAGCACTGTGAGACCCTTTCCCAGAGGATCAGTGTGAGTCTACACTGTGGAGTTCTCTGAAGTATGGGATTTTGAAACCCAGTTGTGCCAGAGATAAAACACAGGAGTGCTGCCATGCCTAGAAGGTTGACAGTTTAGACAAATACAGGGTGAAGCCAGGGTTCTGGTAGATGTCAGAGAAAAGGGAGGGATGAGTATTTGCTCATTTGTGAGGGCTTCCTGAAGAGTTGCAGGCACAAGCTCCCCACTCCACAGAGGAGTGGGGAAAAGCTATTTTTTTTTAAGATTTTATTTATTTATGTGACAGAAAGAGATCACAAGTAGGCAGAGAAACAGACAGAGAGAGAAAGAGGAAGAAGCAGGCTCTCCACTGAGCAGAGAGCCCAATGCGGGACTCCATCACAGGACCTTGAAACATGACCTGAGCCGAAGGCAGAGGCTTAACCCACTGAGCCACCCAGGTGCCTCAGGAAAAGCCATTTTCATACCTCCCCAACCATCAGTGACCCACCTTGGTGAAAGAGAACACTAAGCTGAGATGAGAGCTACTTGCTGCAAACAGGGTCTGTCTTCCTTTGTAGGTTAAGGGCTTCTTTACCTGCTGGTTTCAGGATCCTTCACCCCATGTATCCTGCAGGCACACCTCCACTAGGGTAAGTCCACCTGAGAATCAGAGCAGCAGACCCTTCTCTCAGAAGACCAAACCTTACATAAGCACAGAGTCTACTGATCATAGAGTGCTGCAAACTTTCAGCTCTACAGGTAACAGGATCTAGCTTCCTTTTGACTTTCATTTGTCTTTTTTTCTTTCTTTCTTTCTTTCTTTCTTTCTTTAATGTTTGTGTTTTTTTTGGGGGGGAGGAGGGTACAAAAAGAGCAATTTTTAAAAAAATTTTTATATTATTTTAATTTTTAATTTTTTTTCTATAAGCTTCTCTTAAGTGAACTAAAAAATGCCTACAATCTAGTTTTTTTTTTTTTTTAAATTTCCAAACTCACAAGATGGAGGAATTCCCATAAACAGTGATATAGAAGATAAAATTATGGAAAATAATAAAGCTGAAAAGAAGAGGGAAAAACTGTAAAAGTAAGGTAGACTTAGGGAACTCAGCAACTTATTAAAACATAATAACATCCATATCATAGGAGTCCCAGAACATTAAGAGAGATAAAGGGGCAGAAGGGATATTTGAGTGAATTATACTTGAAAACTTCCCTAATCTGGGGAAAGACAACAGAAATAAAAATCCAAGAAGCACAGAGAACTTCCATTAAACTTAACAACAAAAATCAGCTACCATGAAGGCATATTATGTTCAAATTCACAAAACATACAGGCAAGGAAAGAATCCTGAAAGCAGAAAGGTAAAACAAAAACAAACAACAATAACAAACTTGGTAGATTTTCCTAACCTGCAAGGGAAGACAGATAAAAATTTGCAGATCTAGCCACAGAAACTTGGTAGACCAGAAAGGAATGGCAGGATACGTTTAACATGATGAATGAGAAAAATAGGCCACCAAGAATACTTTACCCAGCAAGGCTGCCATTCAGCAAAGAAGTAGAGATAATGTTTCCCAGAAGAATAGAAACTAAAGGTCTTCAGTCTTCCTGCAATTTAAACTCCGCCCCCACTCCTCCCTGTGCCTTCTTGATGCTTTCAGTCCATCTATGGTAGAGGCACAGGCGATACCCAGTCCCTTTGCCTGGAGACACCTGGGGATTGATTTTGCTGTTGGGAATTGATGGTTTGAATAGGCTATTCTAGTTGAGACTGTGTTCTTGCCACTCAAAACAAAAATGATTTTGCCACCTCTCCCAGATGAAAAACAAAACAGAGCAAAACTTTCCACATTCATTATCCATTGAAATCGCAATTAAAATCCTCTTTCCCGTATACTTCTTTTTATCATCCTAATGATTGGGAGGGGAGTATTTTATTTTTGACTTAACTTTGTATCTGATAGAGATTTCTAAAGCAGATTTGCCATCGGGATATAATTTTGGAATGTTGCTGGGGTCCAGAGCCCAGGGCCAAGAAAGAATTCTTGAGAGGTCTTGGGTGCAAAAAAAAGGAGGTTTTATTAAAGCATAAGGACCGGAACCTTGGGCAGAGCGAGCTGCTGCACTAGGACTGTGAGGCATTGCTGACGATATACTTCTGAGTTGAGGGAGGGACGGAAAAAGGGAGGTGTTGGAAAGGACTTTCTTGTGCTATAGAAGACCCTCCGGATCCTGGAGACCTTGCTATTGTCAAGACAGGAATGCTTTGCTAGAGGGAAAGAAAAAAGATAGTAAGAAATTTGGGAGTTTCCTAAAGTGATGGTCACGCCTATCCTCCCCAGGGGAGTAGGGAAAGGGAGGTGGTTGTGGGACGTCAGCTTGTGCTTTTTCCTCAGTTTTCCTTCTCTTCCCTCATCAATCACACAAAAAGGGGACGTTTTATAACTTTGAGTCAAAGAGGCAGAAGTACTCAGTAAACTGTTCCGTGAGAATGTATGCTTTATCTTTTACTACAGTTCAGATTTTCAAACAACATGCATCAAAAGCTGTTCAATTAAACAAAATGACTTAATAGTTTCAGGCAGTATTTGGAAGGATTCCACAATGCTGAGGAATAAGAGAATGTGATTACATGAATTAAAATTCAACCAGTGGATCAAGTTTAAAAACCAAATCTTTAAAAACAAATAAAAATTACAAATGAATCATTAATCACTGCAGACCTGTCCCGGGCCTTCCCCTCCCCCCATATCTGGAATCTGATTTTACACTGATACTCGGTCCCAGCACCCAGTGGAGTGCCAGTGAGACCACCTTACCTGGCTTGAAGAGTGACAAAGATCATCAAGGCTGTCTCTGGAGCAAGGAAAACAGCATCTGAGAACAGCATTCTGTAGTACTCCCTGAAGGTAGAGGGGAAGACTTGGTATAACTTGGTTTCTTTTTTTTTTTTTTTTTAAAGATTTTATTTATTTGTTTGACAGAGAGAGAGATCACAAGTAGGCAGAGAGAGAGAGAGGAGGAAGCAGGCTCCCCGCCGAGCAGAGAGCCCAATGTGGGACTCGATCCCAGGACCCCGAGACCATGACCCGAGCCGAAGGCAGCGGCTTAAACCACTGAGCCACCCAGGCACCCATAACTTGGTTTCAGATAGAGGCCCTCCTCTGAGTGTAACCCAGGGTATACTGTTTGTCTTTGAACGCCCTTTCCTTTCCCTGAGCACAAC
This sequence comes from Mustela nigripes, assembly GCF_022355385.1. Classification (NCBI taxonomy): domain Eukaryota; kingdom Metazoa; phylum Chordata; class Mammalia; order Carnivora; family Mustelidae; genus Mustela; species Mustela nigripes. Next base: position 5,371,194 of record NC_081559.1, on the reverse strand, counting down.
AGGTGTTCATTAAGTAATTACTGAATCAAATTATTTTAATTCAAATGAGGCATGTTATGTGCATTTTGCATTTTGGGAAGTGGTTTCTACTATCTTCTTTTGAAGTGTTATTCCTGGAATTTCCCAACTCTGAAAATTCCTTGTTCTTTCTAAAGCCCCTTCCTTGCTGGCTTTCTCCCTTTTTTTCATCTCTGAAAGTGCTTTATGACATATATAGTATTGGAACTGGCAAGAACTTAAGTGGATTTGGTTAAGAATTTAAAAGAAGTCATGAGGTCATTAGAGCAAGGCTTGCAAGTTGTTATTCAAAATCTAGATACTCAGTTGTATCCTGAATTTACTGTGTAAATGTACTGTGGTTTCAATCGAGGGAATCAGGAAGTCTGGGGTTTTCCAGATACAACTGAATTCTGAGGGTTTAAGTTTGAGGGCTTCTTTCTCAACACACCTGAGAATTTGACAAAATTTTGTCTTACTTGCCTTTAAATTGAGGAAGCCATCTGTGGTTTTATAATTCCTCTCCAGAAGACACAGAGGAAGTAAGTAGAAAGTGGAGTTTAATATATCTAACAACATTGTTTGATTCATCCTGGAACTTCCCTAAAAGTTTCAAAAGATTTCTGTAGTAACATTATGTCTCTTTATATTACTTTTTTTTACCCTCAAAGAACTCTTTTTTACATATACATGAAAAGTGTATATATTTCATTTATTTACATATATGTAGGAAATCTTATTTATGTAAAAATCTTACAGTGCTATCTTTCTATCAGTGATTCTTATTGTGAACAAGGACCTATACTACTGAAAAAGAAGAACATAATTCTATGGTGACACATTTCTTTCATAATAGAACTAATTCATGAGGACATACCTTAATAAAGCAAATGATTTCTAGTTAAGCTCTTTGAGTACAATGTAAAAATTAGGAGGGATCAGAAACACCTTTAAAGTAGTTTGAGAAACTTATTTATCTCCCTTCTACTCATGTGCCCACTCCACAATTTCATTTACAAAAATGGGCCACAGTGAGATGACACATTATTTCATGCTCCTCTCAAACCACCTGGTTTGCCAATTTATGCCACTGATAATTAACATTTATTGAGAGTTTGTTCCAGACTTTTACATATATTAACTAACTTTGTGCTCTTAAATTGGAGATTTGAACCTAACATTCCTATCTCACAGATGAGAAAACTGATAAGATAAATAACTTGCCGAATATCACACAGTAGAAAGTGACAGAGCTAAGATAAGGAAGTAGACCATTTTTCTTATTGTCTATGCTATAATGCCTTTGACTATTCAAAAAAAAAAAAAAAAAGCCAAAAAAAATTCTGTTTGTTATTCATCTGTATAAGAACATTTTTTTTTTTTTTTGGTACAGAAACATGCATAATTATTTTATCCCTCTACCCATGACAGAAGAGAGAGGTATTGAGCTCCTACTTTAAAGTGTTTTTTTTTTTTTAAAGATTTTATTTATTTGTCAGAGAGATCACAAGTACGCAGAGAGGCAGGCAGAGAGAGAGGAAGAAGCAGGCTCCCCATTGAGCAGAGAGTCCAATGCGGGGCTCGATCCCAGGACCCTGAGATCATGACTTGAGCCGAAGGCAGAGGCTCAATCCACTGAGCCACCCAGGCGTCCCAAGCTCCTACTTTAAAAATGAGGATACTGATGGCATATTCCACATATTTTCACAAATTGAGCTAGGGTTCTACTTTTTCAGAAGTAAACGGGAGTGCCTGGGTGGCTCAGTCAAATGTCTATCTCCAGCTCAGGTGAAGATCTTGGGGTCCTGGGATCAAGCCACACAGTGGGCTTCATGCTTGGCTGACAGCTTGCTTCTCCCTCTCCCTCGTTCTGGTTGTGCTTTCTCTCCCTCACTTTCTATCTTTCAAATAAATAAAGTCTTTACAAAAAATTAAAGAATTGTTAAAATAGTCACCAATGTCTATATATTGTTTTGGAAATACCTATAAAATTTCCAAGTTTCTATTTTTGGTTATTTTGGTACCACCTTGAACTTTTTAAAGTATGATTAAGGTTGCTTAATCTTTTATTATAATTGTTTGTTACAAATTGCCTGCATGATAGCTTGGTTAAAATGATAAAGTATGGGAGAGTCCAAGATGATAGAGGAGTAGGAAACCTTAAATCTCTCTGGTCCCAGGAATTCATCTAGATAGCTATCAAACTATTCTGAATACCTGTGAACTAAACTAGAGATTGAAGAACAGAATAGCTTCAACTCTAAGAATAGAAAAGCAACCACTTTTTCCTAGGTAGGAGGTGCTGAGAAGTGAATCTGGGGTGATATATAGGAAAATAAACCACAAGGGAAAGGAGATTCTGTAAACCAGCTACCAGAAAGTGATATGTCAGTGGAGCACAAAATCAGAGCTTTCACAAATCTTCTCAGATGAGGAATATTGCTCTCGTGGCTAAGTGGGGTGGAACCCTCACTGGGAGAGTATGGCCTCAGGATCCTCAGGAAGAACAGGAAGCACAGAGGTGCCTGAGTGTGGCAAAACTCCCAGGTAGCAGGGGAGGGAAGCTGGCTGCAAAAAGTGAGCCCAGGAGTGGACTCTCAGATCACAGGTTACCATAAACCATGATCTGTGGCATAGTCAGCCCACTGTTTTTCAAGCAGGGGCCCAACAAGTGGCAGAACCAAGGAGACTCCCCTTCCTCCTCCAGTAGGAGCAACAAGGGAGTGGGACACAGGAGTCTGCTGGGATTGGAGACTCCAAATGGGGTCATGTGTCAGAGATAGAAACCCTCAGTCACAAACTGGAGCTAATTACTTAGCCTGGCCCCTAGCAAGGGTGGTACAGCTCCACCTGGGGCAAAGACATTTGATAATCAATGCAACAAACCCCTCACCCAGAAGATCAGCAAGAACATCCAGCCAAGACCAAGCTTGCTGATTAATGAGAACTGAAAGCTACAGTGTTATTGGAATAGAGCACAATGAATTCATAGTTTTTTCCCCCATGATTCTTCAGTCTTTTAACTTTTTTTTTTAAATTTTCTTCCTTCTTTTTCTTTTTTTCTTCATTCATTTTAACTGACTTATCAATTCCTTCTAAAAAAATTTAATTTGCATTTGCACAGTCATATTCTATCCCTTCATTGCATTTCACTTTATTTTTGTATTTAGGTTTTTCTTTCTTTACAATTTTGGGATGCAGTTTCTTCTAACAGACCAAAATACACACAAAATCTCATGTATGACTCTCTTCTATCCACCTACCTGATCATATTCTTGTTTAGTTTTGTTTAAATATTCTTCAATTTTCATCTTAAATTGCATTCTAGCCTCTCAATGTATTTAGTTTTGTTTTCGTATATACAAGTTTTTCTTTCTTTACAATTTTGAGATGTGGTTTCCTCTAACAAATTGACCAAATACACTCAGGAGATAGGTGAACAGAAAAGAGCAATACACTGTCTGTTTATACCCCTTCCTTTTTGTTGTTGTTGTTGTTTTCTTTCTCTTTTTTTGTTTTTAATTTCCATTTACAGTTATAATGAACGGATATGTATTTAATTTTTGTACATATAAAAGTTTTTCTTTCTTTCTAATTTTGGGATCTAGTTTCCTAAAAAAGAGACCAAAATACACAGAATGCAGTGTATTGCTCTATTCTGCACACCTGTCTGATTATATTCTCCCATCCCTCATCCCCGGTTTCAGAGCTCTTCTGATTTCTTTCATGTATATTTCTCTGGGGTTGTTGTGGCCCTTTACTATTTTGTTCTATCATTCACCTATTCTTCTCTGAAAAGAATGACAAGATGGGTAACTCACCTCAAAAGAGTGTAAGAGGCAGTACTGACTGCCAGGGACCTTATCAATATGGACATTATTAAGATGTCAGAACTAGAGTTCAAAATAACAATTATAAAGATAATAGTTGGGCTTGAGAAAAGAAAAGCACAGAAAACACTAAAGAATCCCTTTCTGGAGAAAAAAAAAGAACTATAATTAAACCAAGTCAAAATCAAAAAGGATATTCTTAATGAGGTTTAATTAAAAATGGAGGCACTAAGGGCAAGGATAAATGAGGCAGATGAGAGAATTAGTAATATAGAAAACCAAGTGATGAAGAATAAAGAAGATGAGGAAAAGAGATAAACAACTACTGGATTATAAGGGAAGAATTTGAGATGTAAGTGATACCATAAAGTGAAACAACGTAGGAATAATTGGGATCCCAGAAGAGGAAAGGCAAGAGGGAGAGAAGGTGTATTGAGGCAAATTATAGCTGAGAATGTACCTAATTTGGAGAAGAAAACAGGCAACAAAATCCAGAAAGCACAGATAATCCTTCTCAAAAATCAATAAAAATAAGTCAATACCCTGACATCTAATAGTAAAATTTACAAATCTCAGACAAAGAGAAAATCCTGAAAGCAGTTTGGGATAAGAGGTCTGGAACATGAAACAGTGGAAACATTAGATTAGCCAGATACCTAGCCACAGAGACCTGGCAGGTCAAAAAGGACTGGCATGATATTTTCAGGTGCTAAATAAGAAAAATATGCAGCCAATAATACTTTATCCAGCTAGGCTGTCATTCAAAATAGGAGGAATGATAAAAAGCCTCTAAGACAAACAAATTAAAAGACCTTGTGAGTCACCAAACTAGCCTTACAAGAAATATTGGAAGGGGTTCTCTAAGCAGAGAGCCCAAAGGTAATATAAACCAGAAAGGAAAAGGGATAATATACAATACCAGTCATCTTACTGACAGTACAATGGCACTAAATTAATATCTTTCAACAGTTATTCTGAATGTAAGTGGCCTAAATGGCCCAATTAAAAGACACAGGGTATCAGACTGGATAAAAAACAAGACCTATTGATAAGCTTTCTGCAAGAGATTAATTTTAGACCCAAAGACATTAATTTTAGACCCAGGATTTAAAGTAAGGTAGTAGAAAACAATTTACCATGCTAATGGACACCAAAAGAAAGCTGGGGTGGCAATCCTTATATCAAACCAAGTAGATTTTAAACAAAAGAGTATAATAAGAGATAAGGAAGGACAATATATCACATTTAAAGAGTCTGCCCATCAGTAAGATCTAACAATTTTAAATATCTATGCCCCTAACATTTTTATAAAAAAAAATAAAAATAATAAATTAAAAAAAATTAAAATCAAGGGAACACATCAGCAATAAAACAACAATAGTAGGGAACTTTGACACACCTCTCACTATAATGGGAAGATCATCTAACCAGATCAACAAGGAAATAAGAGCTTTGAATGACACATTTGAACAGATGGACTTCACAGATATGTTCAGAACATTCTATATTAAAGTAACAGAATACACATTCTTCTCAAGTTCACATGGAACATTCTCCAGAATAGATCACATCCTGGGTCAATTAGGTCTCAACCAGTACCAAAAGATTAGGATCAGTCCCTCCATATTTTCAGACCACAGTGCTTTGAAATTGGGACAGACTCACAAGAGGAAATTGGAAAGAACTCAAATACATGGAGGCTAAAGAGCATCTCACTAAAGAATTAATGGATAAACCATGAAATTAAAGATTTTTTTTTTAAATCATGGAAACATGAAAATGAAAACACAACTGTTCACAATCTTTGGGATGCATAAAGACTATCTAAAGAAGGAAGTATATAGCATTAGAAGCCTTTCTCAAGAAATAAGATCTCAAATACACCTAAACGTACACCTAAAGGAGCTGGAGAAAGAACAGCAAATAAAGCCTAAACCCAGCAGAAGAGAAATAATAAAGATTAGAGGGGGAAAAAATGTCAATGAAATAGAAACCAATAGAAGAGTAGAACAGACAATGAAACAATGAGCTGGTTCTATGAAAAAAAGAAAAATAATAGCCAGGGGTTATCAGTCTTATAAAAAAGTAAAGGGAAATGACCCAAATAAGTAAAATCATGAAAAAAAGAGAAGAGATCACAACCAACCCCAAAGAAATACAAATAATAAGAACATTATGAGCCACTATATGTCAAAAAATTAGACAATCTGAAAGAAATGGATACATTCCTAGAGACATATAAACTACCAGAACTGAACCAGGAAGAAATAGAAAATCTGAACAGAACCCTAACAAGGAAGGAAATTGAAGCAGGAATCAAAAATCGCCCACAAAACAGGGGTGCTAGGGTGGCTCAGTGGGTTAAGCCACTGCCTTCAGCTCAGGTCATGATCCCAGGGTCCTGGGATCAAGTCTCACATCAGGCTCTAAGCTCAGCAGGGAGCCTGCTTCTCCCCCCCCCCCTCTGCTGTCTCTCTGCCTACTTGTGACCTGTCTGTCAAATAAATAAATTAAATATTTAAAAAAAAAATCGCCCAAAAATCAAGATCCCAGGGCCAGATGGCTTTCCAGGTGAATTCTACTAAACATTTTAAGAATTTATACCTATTATTCTTAAGCCTTAAAAAAGAAATTGGGGGTGCCTGCATAGCTCAGTAGATTAAGCCTCTGCCTTTGGCTCAGGTCATGGTCTCAGGGTCCTGGGATTGAGCACACTTTGGGCTCTCTGCTCAGTAGGAAGCCTTCTTCCCCCCCTCTCTGTACTTGCCTCTCTCCCTACTTGTGATCTCTATCTCTGTCAAATGAATAAATAAAACCATTTAAAAAAATAAAAATGGAAGGAAAACTTCCAAACACTTTTTGAAGCCAGCATTACCTTGATCCCAAAATTCACCAAAAAGGAGAATTACAGAGCAATATCCCTGATGAGCATGGGTGCAAAATATCTCACCAAACACTAGCCAATAGGATCCATCAGTATATTAAAAGGATTATTCACCACGACCTAGTGGGATTTATTCCTGGGCTACAAGATGGTTCAACATCTGTAAATCAATCAATGTGATACATCACATTAATAAAAGGACAGAAATCATATGATCCTCTGAATAGAGGCAGAAAAATCATCTGACAAAGTGTAGCATCCTGTCTTGATTAAGACTCTTCAAAGTTTAAGGATGGAGGGAAATGCTGCAATATCATTAAAGTCATCTATGAAAAACCCAGAGCAAATATCATTCTTAATGGGGAAAACTGAGAGCTTTTCCTCTAAAGGTCAGAAACATGGCAGGGATGTCCACTATCAATACTGCTATTCAAAATAGTACTAAAAATCCTAGCCTTAGTAGTCAGACTACAAAAATAAATAAAAGGCACCTGAATTGACAAAAAAGCTAAACAATCACTCTTAACAGATGACAGGATACTCTATGTGAAATACCCAGAAGACTCCACCCCAAAATTTCTAGAACTCATACAGGCATTCAACAGTGTCAGGATATAAGATCAATGGACAGAAATCAGTTGCATTTCTATAGACCAACAATGGACAGAAGAAAGAGAAATTAAGGAGTTGATCCCATTTACAATTGTCCCAAAACATTTAAGTTGCCTAGGAATAAATCTAACTAAAGAGGCAAAGTATCTGTACTTAGAAAACTATAGAACCCTCATGGAAATAAATTGAGAAAGCCACAAAGAAATGGAAAAACTTCCCATGCCCACGAATTGGAAGAATATTGTTAAAATGTCTAAGCATAGACTACACATTTAATGCAATCCCTAACAAAATACCATCTACTTTCTTCACAGATCTAGAACAAATTATCCTAAGATTTGTATGGAACCATTTGTATGGAACCATTAAAGACCCCAAATAGCCAAAGGAACGTTGAAAAAGAAAACCAAAGCTGGCAGCATCACAATTCCAGACTTCAAGCTCTATAAGGAAGCTATAATTATCAAGACAGTATGGTACTGGCACAAAACAGACACATAGATCACTGGAACAGAACAGAGAACTAAGAAATGGACCATCAACTCTATGGCCAAATAATTTTTAAAAAGCAGGACAGAATCTCCAATGGGGGGGTATATTCTCTTCAACAAATTATATGTGATATATTAATAATAGCAAATAAATAAATAAATAAATAAAGCATTTATAGCTTTATTTCATAGGTCCCTGACTCTTATCCATTTATTTTTTTTATTTTTTTTTTTAAAGATTTTATTTATTTATTTGACAGAGAGAAATCACAAGTAGATGGAGAGGCAGGCAGAGAGAGAGAGAGGGAAGCAGGCTCCCTGCTGAGCAGAGAGCCCGATGCGGGCCTCGATCCCAGGACCCTGAGATCATGACCTGAGCCGAAGGCAGCGGCTTAACCCACTGAGCCACCCAGGCGCCCTCTTATCCATTTATGATTTGCTAATTAATGCATGTGCTGCAAGAAACTAATAATTTAATCTCAGTCTTTAGTTTGTGACATAAAAAAAGATTTGGATAGAATTATCCAGGGAAAGATATATAAGTAGGATAGCCAGAATTTTATTGCATGCTTCAAAATTCTAAGCATACTTCTACTTCTGAGTGAATAGATTTGAAAATGGGTCTAAAACAGATAATTGTATACCCCATGCTCATAGCAACATTATTTATAATAGCCAAGGTAAAAGCAATACATAGGTCTATCAATGAATGAATAAGCAAAATGTAATACATACATACAGTAGAAGATTATTCAGCCTTAAAAAGAAGGAAATTCTCACACATGCTACAACATAGAGGAAACTTAAAGACATTATGCTAGTTACTAAATAAATTAATAAAATATGATTCCACTTCTTTGAAATAACTAGAGTAGTAAAGTTCATAGAGACATAAAGCAGAGTGATTGCCAGGGGCTTGGGTAAAGGAGAGAATGGGAAATTATTGTTTAATTGGTCAACATGTTATGGGCCAAACTGTGTCCTCTCAAAATCTCTGTGTTGAAGCCCTAATGCTCAGTATTTTAGAACTTGACTGTATTAGGAGATAGGACCTTTGAAGAGGTGATGAAGTTAAAATGAAGTCATTGAGATAGGCACTAATTATACTGGTATCCTTTTTTAAAAAAGGATTTTATTTATTTGAGAGAGAATAAGAGAGAGAGAGAATGAACAGGGGAGAGGGGCAGACAGAGAGGGAGAGGCAGGCTACCTACTGATCAGGGAACCCAATGCAGGGCTTGATTCCAGGAAATAATAAAGATGAGAGCAGAAACAATGATATAGAAACAACCCAAATCAATGAAACTATGAGCTAATTTTCTGAAAAAATTAAAATTGATAAGCTTTTAGCCAGACTTAACAAAAAGAAAAAAAAAAAGGACCCACATAAATAAAATCACAAATGAAAGCGATCACAACAAATAACACAGAAATACAAACAATTGTAAGAGAATATTACGAAAAATTATATGCCAACAAGTTAGGCAATCTGAAAGAAGTGGATAAATTCTATAACATATAAACCACCAAAACTGAAATAGGATGAAATAGAAAATGTGAAAAGATGCATAACCAGCAAAGAAATTGAATCAATAACCCAAAATTTCCCAACAAATGAAAGTCCAAAGCCATATGGCTTCCCAGGAGAATTCTACCCAACATTTAAAGAAGAGTTTATAGCTATTCTTCATTCATCTCAAACTGTTCCAAAAAATAGAAATAGAAGCAAAGCTTCCAAACTCATTATGCAAGGCCAGCATTACCTTGATTTTAAAACCAAAGACTCCACTAAAAAGAATTAGAGGTCAATGTCCCTGATGAACATTGATATACATTTTTTCAACAAAATACTAGGAAATCAAATCCAACAGTAGATTAAAACAATCATTCACCATAATCAAGTGGGAATTTATTCCTGTGCTGCAAGGGTGGTTCAATATTCACAAAATCAACATGATATACCACATTAATAAAAGGACTGATAAAAACCATAAGGTCCTTTCAATACATGCAGAAAAAAAATTTACAAAACATAGATAAAAATCCTCAACAAAGTAGGGGTAAAGGAAACACACATCAACATCAAAAAAGCCATATATGAGAGACCCACAGCTAATATAATCTTCAGTGGGGGAATCAGAGCTTTTCCTCTAATGCTAGGAACAAGACAGGGATGTCCACCTTCATCCTTACTATTTAACATAGTACTGGAAGTTTTAGCCTCAGCATTCAGACAGCAAAAAGAAATAAAAGGCATCCAAACTGCCAGGGAAGAAGTCAAATTTTCACTACTTGCAGACAACATGATATCATATGTAGAAAACCCAAAAGATGCCAACAACAACAACAGCAACAACAACAATTCTGGAATACATGAATTCAGCATGGATATAAAATTTGCATGAAAATCACAGGATATAAAATCAACACACAGAAATCTGTTGCATTTCTATACATCAATAATAAAACAGTGGAAAGAAAAATCAAAGAATCAATCCCAGTTACAATTCCACCAAAAACCATAAGACACATAAGGAATAAGCTTAACCAAGGGGGTTAAAAGAATTGTACTCTGAAAACTATAAAACACTTATGAAAGAAATTCAAGATGACACAAAGAAATAGAAAGCCATTCCATGCTCATGGACTGGAAAAAGAAATACTGTTAAAAGGTCTATACTACCTAAAGCAATCTAATATTTAATGCAATCCCTATCACAATACCATCAACATTTTCACAGAGCTAGTAAAAACAATCCAAAATTTGTATGGAACCACAGAGGAGCCCAAATAGCCAAAGGAATATTGATAAAGAAAAGTAAAACTGGTGGCATCACAATTCTGGACTTCAAACTATGGTACAAACCTGTAATCATCAAGAGAGTATGGTATTGGCACAAAAACAGACACATAGATCAATGGAACAGAATAGAGAACTCAGAATTGGACACACAACAATATGGTCAATCTTTGACAACACAAATAAGAATATCCAATGAATGAAAAGCAAATGAACAAAAACAGTCTCTTCAACAAATGGTATTGGGAAAACAGGACAGTAACATGCAGAAGAATGAAACTGAGCCACATTTTTATACCATGCACAAAAATAAATTCAAAATGGCTGAGGGACCTTGAAGTGAGACAGAAAACCATCAAAATCCTAGCAGACAACACAGGCAGAAACCTTTTTTTACTTTGATTGTAGCAACTTAGACACATCCCTGGAGGCAAGGGAAACAAAACAAAAATGAACTACTGGGATTTCATCAAGATAAAAATATTCTGCACAGTGAAGGAAACAATCAACAAAACTAAAAGGCATTCACAGACCTGTACCCTTGGGGATAAAAATATAAAATAAAAAAATTTATAAAACAAAACAAAACAAAACAAAAAAACTAAAAGGCAACCAAAGGAATGGGAAAAGATTTTCAAATGACATATCAGATAAATGGCTAGTATCCAAAATATATAAAGAACTTACCAAACAATACTCAAAAAAAAAATATCAAATAACCCAGTTAAGAAATGCACAGAAGACATGAATGGCACGTTTCCAAAATTGACATGCAGATGGCTAACAAGTACAAGAAAAGATTATGAACATCACTCATCATCATGGTAATACAAATCAAAAACATGAGGAGATACCACCTTACACCTGAATGGCTAAAATTAACCCAAGGAACAATAGGTGTTGGTGAAAATGTGGGAGAGAGAGGAATCCTCTTGCACTTGTTCATGAGAATGCAAACTGGTGCAGCTACTTTGGAGAACACCAAGGAGTTTACTGAAAAAGTTAAAAATAGAAGTACCCTATAATCCAGCAATTGTACTACTAGATATTTACCCAAAGGAAACAAATATACAGATTCAAATGCCTACATTCACCCTGGTGTTTGGCTATTGTTGATAATGTTATAAACTATGAGGCCCAAATGTCCAAATGACTGATGAATGGATAAAGGAGTAGTATGTATATAAACAATGGAATATTACTCAGCCATCAAAAATAATGAAATCATGCCATTTGCAACCAATGTGGATGGAAACAGGTGTAGTATTCTAAGTGTAATAAGTCAATCAGAGAAAGATAAATACCACATGATTTTACTCCTATATGGAATTTAAGAAACAAACAGATCAACATATGGAGGGGGGGAGGAGAAGAAAAAAGATAAAGAAGGAAACAAACCGTAAAAGACCCCGAAGGACAGAAAACAAACTGAGGGTTGATGAATACAGGTGGGAGGTAGATGGGCCAGATGGGTAATAGGTATTAAGGCAGGCACTTGTGAGGAGCTCTAGGTGTTGTAAGTGATGAATCACTGAATTTTACTACCAAAACAAATATTGTACTGTATGTGAACCAATAAGAGTTTAAATAAAAAATTTTAAAGATACAATGAAATAAAAATAGTACATTCATCACGTTAACACTGAATAATGTATAGAATGTTGAATTATTACATTGTATACCTGAAACCAACACAAAACTGTATTTACTATACCATAATTAAAATAAAAGTAATCCACATCTCAATATACTTGTGGAGAATAATCACTTAAACTTCCAACAAAAAGATGTCACTTAACCAGGTGCTGTATTAAGAAAAATAAACATGCATGTAACATCATGTTATCATTGCAATAATTTTAAAATAATCCCCTCCATGGTAACATATCTATGTATCTGTTGCCTGAAATCTGTGTTTATACCAACTGTCTTTCTTGTTCTCCAGACCACTGAATTCTTCTCACTATTCAAATGCAATTCTACATCTCTTGTATGAAAATTTGATTAAATACCTGGAAAAAGTGGCTTTGTCCGTAAGTCAAACAACTTGGAATCGTGCTAAATTTTGAAAACTTTTTATGGACTATTTTTACAATAGACAAAATAAAGATCAAATGGACACTAGTGTTCATTGTGCTTTATAAAATAAGCATAATGTGTCAGAGTATAAAAGTATATTATATAGATAAATAGATATACATATATATGTATATCTATATACTATAAAAGTTATTCCCGGATACAAAACTCTTGAGATAAGACTTGTATGTTTATATTGGTATAAGATATATGTGTATATCTCATAAACACACAGTTAATTTTATACTGTAGTAAATAAGAAGGCTTAATACTATCCAATAGAGACTTACCTTGGACTGCCTTGTCAAATAAGAGACATGCACACCTCATGAGAAAAGTAGAACATATCTACCCTCACAAAAAAAATCTATGTAATATTACTTTATAATAAAATGTCAAAGTCACAAGAATATTAAATAATGCTACAATTATTTCCTTTTTACCAGAAAAGCAGGGGAACTAGATTCTTGTCTCATGGCGTCAAAGAATGACTCTCATGGACAAAGGAAAGTGAGGAAAGTGACAGAAGTTTATTAAGCAAAGATACAGAAAAAGCTCTCAGGAGTGAGAGGGATCCCAGCAGGGTTGCCAATGAGGGCCATTAGGGTTGATCTTTTATAGAAAGCTAGCCAGAGAACTTACACCCTTTTAACATTTCTATTGATATCACCATTGAGCATGGACTAGTGATAATACCTTCAATGGCTTACTTCCTTTTTAGGGTTTGGTTATTCTCTCTCAGTCACAGGAAAGAAAAAAAAAAAGGACACCAACCCCACATGCCTAGGGCAGGGTGATCCAGTTTGTTCTTTATCTTTGGTTTCCCCACACTTCCACATTTTTGGGATTTCTATGAGCCTGATTACACCGCTCCCCATCTACCTTTCCCCTCCTAGCCCCCATGTCTCTTACTCACCAGTAGTCCTTCTATCTAACCTAGAGGGCAAACATTTGTACGTTTTCATTAAACTTGGGCTGGGTTCATTTTAATGTTTATAAGATAAATGCAGTAAATGCAGATACTTAAATAAAATGGGTATATGATCTACCATGGTGTGGTGGTCTATAAACCAAGAACATTCCGGAATGCTTAGTATATGAGGCTTAGAACACAATAAATTTGGGTTTAGGTCTTGGTCCCATTCATTATTATATAACTTAAGACAGGGTGTAGAACAGGGGCATGTGGGTGGCTCAGTTGTTAAGCATCTGCCTTTTGCTAGGGTCATAATCCCAGGGTTCTGAGATCAAGCCGCACATCAGCTCCCTGCTCAGCGTGGAACTTGCTTCTCCCTCTCCCATTCCCCTGTTTGTGCTTCCTCTCTCCCTATCTCTCTCTGACAAATAAATAAATAAAATCTTTAAAATGATTTTAAAAAGATAAGACAAGGTATAGAATCTTTTTGAATGTACTTCAACATCTGGAATAAAGAAAAATACCTAACTAAAATATAGTCTCAATAATTAAGAAGCCTTGATAAACTCACAGGACTGGAGGGATTCGTGTTGGAGGTCAAAGCTAGGAAGTGATTTAGGGGTTTATAGTTCACCAGGCTTTAGGTTGGGACCCAAAAACTTTGCATTGTAGTATTAGCAATAAATTGGAATATGAATCCATAAAGGATTAAAGCACAATTTAGAATTATCTCAATCTGTCTGAATTAAGATCATTTTAGATTGCTGATGTTCCTAGCCTGTATATTTTCTTTTAAGAAAGTATCAGCTGCATTCCAATTCAAGTTGGCAACCTAAGAGACTCCTGAACTAATTTCCTCATATGGACCTGAAACTATATCTATATAGAGAACAATTCCTACCAGAAGAAATCCAAAATTTAGCCAAGTTACTCCTATACATCGGGAAACCAGTGGTGGGGGGGAGATATGTATATATTAAAATTGGTAAGAAAGACTGACACAATCTCACCATAAACCTCACCCTAGTACAGCAATATAAAATGAAGAAGAAAATCACAATTTCCATCTTTCCCACAAAGGGTAAAAGTCCTTACATTTAGTGCCCCAGGTTTTAAGACTTCCACCAGAGGGATCCGCTCCCAAAATATCTATCTCTTAAAGACAATGGAGCTTGTATCTATAAGCCTTATGATACTATAGTAAACAATTCTTCATGGGCTCCTGAGGACTATTACAGCTATCTCTGGAGTTCAGCAGAGGAGCAAGGCTGAAATATCCAGTCTTTCTCTGAAGAGGCTCTATTTGCATATCTTAAAAGCAGCAGCCTGAAGGTCAGGCTTCTTACTTCATTCAAATCTAGTGACCTGTTGTAAGGCACTCTAGAAACTGGAGAAACTGGCAGGCACCATCTCTTACCTCTCACTCTTTACCACTCCAGGTCTCTAGTTTCCTGAAAGAAGATTGTCAATATGTTTGGTGCCACAGCTTTTGTGGCTCCTTACCAGGAAATTCAACTCTCTGTGTCCTGGCTCTATTGGCCAATGGGACTGGAATTTGTGAGTCCCACAGGACTGAGTCAGAGTAAGTTCTTAACTGGCTATCCCTCACGTATTTAGCACAGAAGCAGTGGACTGAAGGGGCCAGTATTTCCCTAAAAAGGCCTATTTGCATTTTTTATAGTAACATATTTTAAAAGCTATAGCTTAAGGGTCAGGCTTATAATTTAATAATGCAGTGACAACTTCAATCCTCCCAAAAGACAAGGAAGGACAGCAGGCACCATCTTCACATTTTCTCTCTGCCCAGGGTCCCCATGAAAGGAGTTCATGAACATGTTGGATTCCTTGGCTTTGTGCTGCTGACTATAACATCCCTTGACAGTCTGTCTCTGGTGGCCAGCAGGGCTTATGTTCAGTAGTTTAATGTGACTATAGTAAATCAATAATTCTTAACTGGCTATCCTCCCCCCACTCCCAGGGCTCAGAGCAGAGTGCAAACCCCAAAGCTTATTTTACATTCTCTCACTCAAAAAGGTTTATTAGCATACTTTAAAAGCTCCTGCCTGAGGGTCCAGTTTCCAATCAGCCTTCATCTAGTTAATAACAGATCTCTCCATCTGGGACAGTGATAGGTCTTGGTACACCCTCAGCTAAAGGGGCTAAGAACAAAAAAGTCTGTTTGGACAATCACAAAGATGTGAGACATAAGGAAGAGCTCAGGCCAGCAGAATGATGAAGGTTGATCTTCCACAAGGTCATTCCTTCATTCCTATTTAAGACAATGTCTTTCACCTTGGGAGAGTTGACAGTTTTATCTAATCACAGAAATTAACACAGAGTCGAGGAAAAACAGAAATACCTTTCAAGCAAAAAAAAATAATAATAATAAATAAAATAATAATAATAATAATAAGGCAAAAATTCCCAAGTAGACTTTAATAAAATACAGATAAGTTATTTACGAGGCAAAGAGTTTTAAATTAGGATCATAAAGGTACTTACTGAGATCAGCAGAGTAATGCACACAGTAAGAATTCAACAAAGTATTATGTTCCTAACATTTTTGTGTAACAAAAATCATAGAGCAGAAGAATATAGTAACCAAAAATTCCATAAAAGTTCGATAGTCGACTAGATGAAGCAGAAGAAAGGATCAACAAACTCAAAGAAATGACAATGGAGTTCATTAAATCAGAGGAGAAAAAGCAAAAAGAATTTTTTTTAAGAAAAGAGTAAACATAGTATGAGGTACCTATGAAGCACCATCAAGTGGACAAATATTCACATTATAGAGGACCCAGAAAAAAGAAGAGAAAAAGAGACAGAAAAATGTCTTAAATAATGGTTGAAAACTTCCCTAGGGTGGAGAAAAACACAGACATCCAAACTCAGAAAGCCTATGGGTTCTAAAGAGGGTGAATCAAAAGAGACCTATATCAGGACACATTATAATTATGAAAAGTAAAAGAATATTAAAAGTAGCAAGAGAAAAATCACATATAAGTTAAACTTTATAATTCATTTAAAAATCAAAAAATCCTGAATCACTAAAGTAATCTTAAGAGCAAAGCTGGAAACATGACACTTACTGATTTCAACTTATATCACAAGACTATGGGAACTAAATAAATATGATTTTGCTATTTAAAAATGGACACGGGGCGCCTGGGTGGCTCAGTAGTTAAAGCCTCTGCCTTCGGCTCAGGTCATGACCCCAGGGTCCTGGGATCGAGCCCCGCATCGGGCTCTCTGCTTGGCAGGGAGCCTGCTTCCTCCCCTCTCTCTCTGCCTGCCTCTCTGCCTACTTGTGATCTATGTCTGTCAAATAAATAAAATCTTTAAAAAAAAAATAGACACATCTTAAAAACGAGTAGAATAAAAAGCCCAGAAATAAACCCACTCTTACATTGTCAATTTATGACAAAGGAGCCAGGAACATAGAATGGAGAAATGATGGTCTCTTCAATAACTGGTGTTGAGAAAACGGGACAGCCACATGCAGAATAAACTGGACCCTATTTATGTCGTACAAAAAGCAAAAACAAAGATCGATTAGTGATTTAAATGTAAGATCTAAAACCATAAATCTCCTAGAATAAATGGGATAATTTCCTTGGCATTGGTCTTGGAAACGATTTTTTGGATTGGACACCAAAAGCAAAGATGACAAAAGGAAAAAAAAAAAGTAAATGAGACCACATCAGATGAAAAAGCTTCTGCATAGCAACGGAAACCATTAACAAAATTAAAACCAACCTAAAGAATGGGAGAAAATATTTGGATATCAACCCCTTGTCAGACATAAGATTTGCAAAGTATGTACAGAACTTATAAAACTAAATATAAAAAAAACCTATTTAAAAAATTGGCAGAGGAACTAAATCAACATTTTTCCAGAAATAAAAGATATACAAATGGCCAATAGGTACATACAAAGGTGCTCCAAATTGTGATTATCAGGAAAATCAAAATCACAATGAAATTTACTTCACACCTGTTAGAATGGCTATTATCAAAAGAATAGGAGATAAATGTTCAGAAGAACATGGAGAAAGGAAATTCTTATGTATCATCAGTAGGAATATAAATTGGTGCAACGACCATGAAAAATAGTATGAAGTTTCCTCAAAAAATTAAAGATTGAACTGCTGTATGCCTAGCAATTCTATGTCTGTTTATATATTCTAAGGAAACAAAAGCATGATCTTGAAAAGATATCTGCACCCCACCACGTTTACCAAAACATTACTTATAATACTCAAGATCTGCAAACAATCTAACCCAGATGAAAGAAAAGCTCAGGTGATTATATAGATCACGCATACAATGAAAATTATTCAGCCATAAAAAGGAAATCCTGCCTTTATGAAAACACAGATGGACCTTGAGGACAATGTGCTAATAAGCCAGAGAAACAAATACTGTATAATATAATTTCATTTATGTATGGAATTTAAAAAAAAATCATGAATTTATAGAACAGGGAAAAGACTGATGTTTGCCAGAAGTAGGGGCAAGAGGTGAAATCGGTGAAGGTATTCAAAAGGCCTAACTTTCTACTTATGAGGTAAATAAGTCCTGGGGATACAATGTACATCATGGTTTCTATAGTTAATACTACATCATATACTGGGAAATTGCTAAGAGGGTAAGGTAGATTTTAAAGATTTTATTTATTTATTTGACAGACAGATCACAAGTAGGCAGAGAGGCAGGCAGAGAGAGAGAGAGGAGGAAGCAGGCTCCCTGCTGAGCAGAGAGCCCGATGCAGGGCTCGATCCCAGGACCCCCTGGGGACCCATACCACCCATCCCACTTGCCTGGGCAAGATATCCTTTTGAAGTGGCTTCTGCCCTACCGTACACAGTGGGTAGATACCTCTAGGACTAGTTTTCCTCCTCGTGACGCCTGTCCTAGGAAAGGATGAAGATGACCTCATATACCAGCACGCACAGAGCTCCTGCAGCAAGTCCCTTTAGCTTCCTATGCAAGGAGCAACCCTGTTGTTGTGTGTGCATATAGCTGTAGCAGAAAGGCTAATTGCTCGGAGCTAGACTGAGTGCCAGCCCCACCCACCAACGAATCCACAGCAGCCACAATCAGACCTCTCAACAGTGCAGGGAGCAAACCCACAAGAGGCACAATGGGTCATTGCAGCTGGCTACTGAAATGGCAATAAGATATAGGCCTGATAAGAAGTTCAAATTAATGGTAATAAAGATACTGAGTGGACTTAAAAAAAATAAAAAAAAATTAACTCAGTGAGAATTTCAAAGAGATAGATACTACACAAAAGAGCCAGAGCTAAAGAATTCAATATCTTAAATAAAAAATATTTGAGGGAATCAATAGCAGTTCAGAGGAGGCAGAAGAATGGCTTAGCAATCTAGAAGAAAGGGTAATGAAAATCAACCAAGCTGAATAGCAAAAAGAAAAAAAAAATTAAATAAATAGTTTAGAATAGGTTAAGGGAACTCAGAGACACAATCAAGCATAATAACATTTGCACTAAAGATCCCAGATGGAGAATATAGAGAGAAGAAGGTAGAAAAATTATTTTGAAGAAAGAACTAAATACTTCCCTGATCTGGGGAGAGAAACAGACATCCAGTTCCAGGAACAGAGAGCATGAAACAAGATGAACCCAAGAAGATCCACACCAAGACACATAATTTAAATAGCAGAAGTTAAAGTTACAGAAAAAACTCTAAAAGCAGCAAAGGGAGGAATAAGCAGCTACATACCAAGAAAGCCCCATAAGGTTATCAGATGAGTTTTGACCAGAAACTTGGCAGGTCAGAAGAGAATGGCAGGATATAATCAAATGCTGTGAGAAAAAGAAAGGAAAGGAAAACAGAACAAAACAAAAAACACTGCAGCCAAGAATACTCTCCCCAACAGCTGTGAGAAGACGGCAAAATCACTAATCATCAAGGAAATGCAAATAAAAACCCCAAGGAGATATTATCTCACATCATAATGGCCAGTGTCAAAGACAGAAGAAGTAATAAGTATTGACAAGAATGCAGAGAGGGGAAAACTCCTGCACAGTTGATGGGAATGTAATTTGGTATAGCAACTATGGAAAACCATAGGGAGTTTCCTCAAAATATTGACAATAGAAATATTACATGATGCAATAATTCTACTCTCAATTTACCAAAGAAAAATTAAAAACACTAATTTGAAAAGATATGTACCCTTGTTTATTGAAATAGCCAAGATATGGAAACAATACAAGTGTCCACTGACATGAATGGATAAAGTGGTATACATATGTATACGCATGTGCACGCACACACACACACACACACACACACATATACAATGGAATATTACTCAGCCATAATAAAGAATGTGGCTTTGCCATTTGGGATGATATGAATGGACCTAGAGGGTATTATGCTAAAGGAAATAAGTCCAAGAAAGACAAATACCATATGATTTCACTTATGTGTAGAATCAAAAAAAAAAAAAAAACAGATTCTTAAAACAGAGAACAAACCGAGTGTTTGCTAGAGGGGATGTGTAGGGAAGCAGCGATGTGCGAAATGGATGAAGGGGATTAAAAAAGACAAACTTCCCATATAAAATAAATAGGTCACTGAAATGAAAAGTACAGCATAAGGAATATAGTCAGTATTGTAATAATGTTGTAGGTAACAGAAGGTGCTCCCCACAATAACCGTGGTCACTCAGTAATGCATAGAATTGTTCAATCAATATATTGTATACCTGGGGCTAATATAATAATGTATGTCAATTATACTTCAATTTAAAAAATTAAAATAAAGCTAAAAAATGGAGGCTTGGCTTACCTGCAATACCCTAATTTTGCCATAATATCATAAATCCATTAATTGGCTGCATTTTACCTAAAAATTCTGTTGTTTTATCTTTTAAGTTATGGCTTTGTATCATTCAAAGAGCAACACCACAAGCAACAGCAGGAAAATGGACAGGCCTGCTGAAGTTATAGATGAAAAGCCTTGGAAAAGTAATGATGCCATTTTATCCAAATAATTTAGTTTGAATGTATTATGAATAAAATTCTGGCAATCAAGTCAATTCTAAAGTTATATAAAAAGTAAAAGACCAAGAATAGCACAGAAAATATTACAGAGCAGAAAGAAAAAGAAGAAAAAAAGGGAAGACTTGCTACCCTGAGTAACAGTAATATTATAGTAATGAGGACAGTGTAGTCTTACTGCAAGACTAGAAGTATACATCAGTAGAAGTCTTTAGAAATCTAAAGACAGACTCATACAATTTTAGTACTAAACTTATGACAAAGGTGGACCTTCATTTCATCATCCAAATAGAGGTCTTTTTATTAAAATATTAGAGTCAGCTACTATATCACTATTATAAAAAATTTAAAAACAAGTTAGACCATTCCCTAACATCATATACAAAATCACTTTCAGGTGCATTATCATTGAATTTAAAAAAATAATAACTTCTAGAAGTTGTTGGAGTTATTTTATGGTCCAGGGCCTCTTGTTAAGTTTTGTTTTGTTTCTTTAATAACCAAGCAATATAAATACATAAAATAACCCAAAATGAAAAAATGGATACATTTTTATATTAAAATTTAACACCACTAAACTATAAAAAGAATAGATCCAGTTAATCAAATGTAAGCCACAATTTGAAAAATGGTAATAGATTGATATCCAGAAAATAGAATTCTGACAGATCACTAAAAAGAAGTAATCTGATTAAAAAGCAGATAAAACACTTGAATAGGTATTTCATAGGATATTTTTAAAGACAATAAAATCATAGGAAACGGTGATCAACCTCGTTACTCATGAGGGAAATGGAAATTGAATAGCAATTAGATAATACTACTCTTCTACAAGAGGAGAAGACTCTTGAAGTTGGTTGTAATTATTTCCATTCTAGCAGGCCTGCTCCCTGACAATGTAAGTTTAAAAATCTATGTCAGGAAAAAAAAAAATCTATGTCAGAAAAATGAAGTCAATTTCCCCAGACTTTTCTCTGTCTTTGACTTGCTACTTGCCTTAGCCAGTAAAATGAATTAGAAGGGTATTGTGCCAGCTCAGAATTTGGACCTCAAGAAATTTTGCATATTTTCATTATCATTCAAGAGCCTTTACAGTTGCCATGTAAAAAACTCATCCTACCCTATTAGACAATGCCAGACCACATGGAACCGACACAAGCTATCCCAGCTAGGGGCACTCCTGATCAACCTGCTCAGGCCACCAGCTCAAACTGGCACCTTCCTGCAGAAACATTAGTGAACTAGCGGAGACCAAAGGAGTCACTCAGCCCAAAGGAAGTATACTCATTTCAAGACAATGGTTGTTGTTTAGTAAGGCCAATGTGTTAGAGTAATTTGTAATACAGAAAACGTTACCAATATTAAACATTCATCAGACTGGTTTCTCAAAAAGTGAAATTTTAGCTTATAAAACAACCCATTTACTGATACTGGATGGTAAATTGGCAGAAGCATTTTGGAAAGTTTTGGACGTTTTACATTTTTTGGAAATTTTTATATTTTCTTCCATATATACCATAGCAATAAAGTTTAAATAAAAATGCATATCTGTGTGACCCAACACCATTCTTAGATTTATACTTCCCAGAATATACATAAAAGTGCCAAAATGTTTATAGCATTAATCTCAGTATTCATAAATTAATGATAAATTGTGGATTTATGGATTATAATACCATACAACAAGAAAATGAACAAACTATGGCTATCAACAAAATAGATTTCTCCCACACATATAATTTTGGGTCAAAGAAACAGATACAAGATAATTATTCTGTACTTATATATGTAGTTCGAAGGTAATACAAACTAATCTAGTGATTTAGTAGTCAGGATAGTGCTTAAAGTACTTATTTAGTAGTCAGGAAGTACTTCTATTGTGGAATCATGAGGGGGTTTCTGTCATTCTGATAAAATTCTCCACATGGATGGCTGTTTACACAGATATATTCCCTTTATGAAAGAAATTTTGAAATGTGCTCTTATAATTTAGGCACTATATTTCCTATATAATTTTTAATTGTACAGAAGGTAGTGAGACTAGGAAATTAGTTGCATCTTTAGATCTTACTTCTCCTCTAATGTATATAATTGCATTAAGAATGTATAAATCATAAGCCATTTTCTAGAAATTGAGACCACAGAAACATTTTTCCCTCTTTTTTACATGTAATATGCTCTGCTTTCACCCTACCTTGACATATAGAAATTCTGAGTATTTGTTTTTTTAAACACAGGGATTTTCTGCTCCAGACTTGTTTCCTTGGTTTAGATTCTGCCTTCTTCTCTCCCTTCTAATGTGTTCTTCACTTCTCTTCATTAGGTCAGTCATTAATGTTTCCTGAATACCTTTGACATACCAGGCATTTTTCTAGGAACAAAACAGATAAGACTTGTTTCCACCGTGCTCACATTTTAGTGGACTGCACTAGACATGTAAGTAGGCATAACAAGACAAGATGTGGTAGTTGTCTAATCTCAACATTCTTTCTCTGTGCCCCTTATATAATGATTATTAGAAGCAGATTATCTTCTTGCTTGTGAGGTACGTAGAACATCCAAGCCTGTGGCATATTGGACTGTTGATACCAAACCATTCGCTGTACTCCATTCTCCCTCTATAATAGGATGATACATATTTGACTACTGTGCTATTAACTGCCTGTGCGCTCCGTGGAAAACTTCATTCTTTTCACCTCCTTAAACTTTTTGTATGCTGAAAAGGTTATTTATTTCAACATCAAAAGCTACCTTACAGGGGTGCCTGGGTGGCTCAGTGGGTTAAGCTGCTGCCTTCGGCTCAGGTCATGATCTCAGGGTCCTGGGATCGAGTCCCGCATCGGGCTCTCTGCTCAGCAGGGAGCCTGCTTCCCCCTCTCTCTCTGCCTGCCTCTCTGCCTACCTGTGATCTCTCTCTGTTAAATAAATAAAATCTTTAAAAAAAAAGAAAAGCTACCTTACATGATATGAATAACAAACTTGTAAACTAATTTGAAGAAATGCCTACTGAGGTACCAACTCTAGCCTCTCTTTTATTGTGCTCAGAATTAAATATATATATATATATATATATATAAATATATATATATATATATATAATCTGTTTTAACAGCCTTTTTATTTCACTTGAGCTATCCAAAATATATTTTTTAATGTTATGTGATCTCTTGATTGTTTTACATTTCTGAATCCTTTTGGAATTCTATATTGAGTATTTATGTTTGGCTAAGATATAAAACAAGTTTTCACGAACTATTTAGAGAAAAAAATATTTCCCTAGGTGTTATTAGCTCTGTGAACTCATCCACTTTTTTTAAAAAAAATTTTTACTTTGTTATTTACCTATAATGTATTATTAGCCCCAGGAGTACGGGTCTGTGAATTGCCAGGTTTACACACTTCACAGCACTCACCATAGCACATACCTTCACCAATGTCCATAACCCAACCACCCTCTCCCTAAACCCCTGTCGCTGTGAGATTAAGATTAAGAGTCTTTTATGGTTTGTCTCCCTCCCAATCCCATCTTGTTTCATTTATTCCTTCCCTACCCCCCAAACCCAACACATTCCCTCTCAACTTCCTCATATCAGGGAGATCATATGATAATTGTCATTTTCTGAATGACTTATTTTGATCAGCTTAATACCCTCTAGTTCTATCCACGTTGTCGCAAATGGCAAGATTTTATTTCTTTTGATGGTCATGTAGTATTCCATTTTATATATATATACCACATCTTCTTTATCCATTCATTTTTTGATGGACATCTAGGTACTTTCCATAGTTTAGCTATTGTGGACATTGCTGCTATAAACATCTGGGTGCACATACCCCTTCAGGTCATTACATTTGTATCTTTAGAGTAAAACCAGTAAAGCCATAGCTTAGCTCAATTTTCAACTTTTTGAGGAACCTCCATGCTGTTTTCCAGAATGGTTGCAACAGCATGCATTCCCACCAACAGAGTAGGAAGGTTCCCCCTTCTCCACATCCTCACCGGCATCTGTCGTTTCCTGACGTGAATTTTAGCCATTCTGACTGGTATGAGGTGATATCTCATTGTGGTTTTGATTTGTATTTCCCTGATGCCGAGTGATGTGGAGCACTTTTTCATGTGTCTGTTGGCCATCTGGATGTCTTCTTTGCAGAAATGTCTGTTCATGTCCTCTGCCCATTTCCTGATTGGATTATTTGTTCTTTAGGTGTTGAGTTTGCTAAGCTCTTTATAGATTTTGGATACTAGCCCTTTACCTGATATGTCGTTTGCAAATATCTTCTCCCATTCTGTCGGTTGTCTTTGGTTTTGTTAACTGTTTCCTTTGCTGTGCAAAAGCTTTTGATCTTGATGAAGTCCCAGTACTTCATTTTTGCCCTTGCTTCCCTGCCTTTGGCGATGTTCCTAGGAAGATGTTGCTGCGGCTGAGGTCGAGGAGTTTGCTTCCTGTGTTCTCCTCAAGGATTTTGATGGATTCCTTTCTCACATTGAAGTCCTTCATCCATTTTGAGTCTATTTTCATGTGTGCTATAATGGAACGGTCCGGTTTCATTTTTCTGCATGTGGCTCTTCAATTTTCCCAACACCATTTGTTGAAGAGACTGTCTTTTTTCCATTGAACATTTTTTCCTGTTTTGTCGAAGATTAGTTGACCATAGAGTTGAGGGTCTATTTCTGGGCTCTATATCCTGTTCCAATGATCTATGTGTCTGTTTTTGTGCCAATACCATACTGTCTTAATGATGAGAGTTTTGTAGTAGAGCTTGAAGTATAGAATTGTGATGCCACCAACTTTGGCTTTCTTTTTCAACATTTCTCTGGATATTTGGGGTCTTTGGGGTCTTTTCTGGTTCCATATAAATTTTAGGACTATCTCTTCCATTTCTTTGAGAAAGATGGACTCTAGATGGATTGAAAAAGATGGATTCTATTTCAATAGGGATTGTATTAAACGTGTAGATCGCTTTAGGTAGCATAACATTTTCACAATATTTGTTCTTTCAATCCATGAGCATGGAAAATTTTTCCATTGCTTTGTATCTTCCTCAATTTCTTTCATGAGTACTTTATAGTTTTCTGAGTACAGATTCTTTACCTCTTTGGTTAGGTTTATTCCTAGGTATCTAATGGTTTTGGGTGCAATTGTAAATGGGATTGACTCCTTAATTTCTCTCTCTTCTGTCTTGTTGTTGTGTAGAAATGCAACTGATTTCTGCGCATTGATTTTATATCCTAACACTTTACTGAATTCCTGTACAAGTTCTAGCAGTTTTGGAGTGGAGTCTTTTCGGTTTTCCACCTAAAGTATCATATCTTCTGCAAAGAATGATAGTTTGACTTCTTCTTTGCCAATTTGGATGCCTTTAATTTCTTTTTGTTGTCTAATTGCTGAGGCTAGGACTTCTAGTATTATGTTGAATAGCAGTAGTGATAATGGAAATCCCTGTCATGTTCCCGACCTTAGCAGAAAAGCTCTCAGGTTTTCTCCATTGAGAATGATATTTGCTGTAGATTTTTCATAGATGGCTTTGATGATATTGAGGTATGTACCCTCTATCCCTACACTTTGAAGAGTTTTGATCAAGAAAGGATGCTGTACTTTGTCAAGTGCTTTTTCAGCAGCTATTGAGAGTATCATGTGGTTCTTGTTCTTTCTTTTATTGATGTGTTGTATCACATTGATTGATTTGTGGATATCGAACCAAACTTGCAGCCCTGGAATGAATCCCCCTTGGTCCTGGTGAGTAATCCTTTCAATGTACTGTTGGATCCTATTGGCTAGGATTTGGGTGAGAATTTTCGCATCTGTGTTCTTCAAGGATATTGGTCTAGCATTCTCTTTTTTAATGGGATCTTTGTCTGGTTTTGGGATCAAGGTAATGCTGGCCTCATTAAATAAGTTTGGAAATTTTCCTTCCACTTCTATTTTTTGGAATGGTTTCAGGAGAATAAGAATTAATTCTTCTTTAAACGCTTGGTAGAATTCCTCTGGGAAGCCATCTGGCCCTGGGCTCTTGTTTGTTGGGAGATTTTTGATGACTGTTTCAATCTCCTTACTGGTTATGGATCTGTTCATATTTTCCATTTCATCCTGGTTCAGTAGTGGTAGTTTATATATCTCTAGGAATGCATCCATTTCTTCCAGATTGTCAAATTTGTTGGCATATAGTTGCTCATCATATGTTCTTATAATTGTTTGTACTTCTTTGGGGTTAGTTGTGATCTCTCCTCTTTCATTTTATTTATTGTTTCTTTTTATTTATTTAATTTTATTCAGGATTTTATTTACTTGAGTCCTTTCTCCTTTCTTTTTGATAAGTCTGGCCAGGGGTTTATCAATCTTATTAATTCTTTCAAAAAACAACTCCTAGTTTCATTGATTTGTTCTACTGTTCTTTTGGTATCTGTTACATTGATTTCTGCTCTGATCTTTATTATTTATCTTCTCCTCCTGGGTTTAGGCTTTCTTTTTTGTTCTTTCACCACCTCCTTTAGGTGTAGGGTTAGGTTGTGTATTTGAGACATTTCTTGTTTCTTGAGAAAGGCTTGTATCATTATATATTTTCCTCTCAGGACTGCCTTTGCTGTGTCCCTCACATTTTGAACAGTTGTTTTCATTTTTATTTGTTTCCATGAATTTTTTTTCAATTCTTCTTTAATTTCCTGGTTGACCCATTCTTTCTTTAG
Source organism: Mustela nigripes (assembly GCF_022355385.1). Classification (NCBI taxonomy): domain Eukaryota; kingdom Metazoa; phylum Chordata; class Mammalia; order Carnivora; family Mustelidae; genus Mustela; species Mustela nigripes. The sequence goes on along the minus strand of NC_081559.1, from coordinate 5,343,870 downwards.
TAGGATGCTCTTTAGCCTCCATGTATTTAGGTTCTTTCCAAATTTCCTCTTGTGATTGAGTTCTAGCTTCAGAGCACTGTGGTCTGAAAATATACCCAGAATGATCCCAATCTTTGGTACCAGTTGAGACCTGATTTGTGACCCAGGATTTGATCTATTCTGGAGAATGTTCCATGTGCACTAGAGAAGAATGTGTATTCTGTTGCTTTGGGATGGAATGTTCTGAATATATCTGTGATGTCCATCTGGTCCAGTGTGTCATTTAAGGCCTTTATTTCCTTGTTGATCTTTCTTGGATGATCTGTCCATTTCAGTGAGGGGAGTGTTAAAGTCTCCTACTATTATTGTATTATTGTTAATGCGTTTCTTTGATTTTGTTATTAATTGGTTTATGTAGTTGGCTGTTCCCATGTTAGGGGCATAGATATTTAAAACTGTTAAATCTTGTTGGATAGATCCTTTGAGTATGATATAGTGTCCTTCCTCATCTCTTATTATAGTCTTTAGCTTAAAATTTAATTGAACTGATATAAGGATTGCCACCCCAGCTTTCTTCTGATGTCCATTAGCATGGTAAATTGTTTTCCACCCCCTCACTTTAAATCTGGAGGTGTCTTTGGGTCTAAAATGAGTTTCTTGTAGACAGAAAATTGATGAGTCTTATTTTTTATCTATTCTGATACCCTGTGTCTTTTGATTGGGGCATTTATCTCATTTACATTCAAGGTAACTATTGAGAGATATAAATTTAGTGCCATGGTATTGCCTATAAGGTGACTGTTACTGTATATTGTCTCTGCCCCTTTCTGGTCTACTACTTTGAGGCTCTCTCTTTGTTTAGAGGACCCCTTTCAATATTTCCTGTAGAGCTGGTTTAGTGTTTACAAATTCTTTTAGTTTTTGTTTCTCCTGAAAGCATTTTAACTCTCCTTCTATTTTCAGTGATAACCTAGATATATATATATAGTTTTCTTGGCTGCATGTTTTCTCATTTAGTGCTCTGAATATATCATGCCAGTTCTTTCTGGCCTACTAGGTCTCTGTGGATAAGTCTGATGCCAATTTAATATTTTTACCATTGCGTGTTACAGACTTCTTGTCCTGGGCTGCTTTCAGGATTTTCTCTTTGTCACTAAAACTTGTAAGTTTTACTATTAGATAACAGGATGTGGACCTATTCTTGATTTTGAGGTGGTTCTCTGTGCCTCCTGGATTTTGATGCTTGTTCCCTTTGCCATATTAGGGGAATTCTCTACAGTAATTCACTCCAATATACCTTCTCCCCCTCCCTTTCTTTCTTCTTCTTCTAGAATACCAATTATTCTAATATTTATTCATCTTATGGTATCACTTATCTCTCGAATTCTCCCCTCATGGTTCAGTAGTTGTTTGTCTGTCTTTTGCTCAGCTTCTTTATTCTCTATCATTTGGTCTTCTATACCACTAATTATCTCTTCTCCCTCATTTATCTTACCAGTAAGAGCCTCCATTTTTGATACCACCTCACTAATAGCTTTTTTTTTTAAATTTCAGCTGGTTTAGATTTTAGTTCTTTTATTTCTCCAAAAAGCGTTTTGATTTCTCCATACAGCATTTCTCTAATATCTTCCATGCCTTTTTCAAGCCCAGCTAGCACCTTGAGAATAGTCATTCTGAACTCTAGATCTGAGATATTACCAACATCCATATTGATTAGGTCCCTTGCCTTTGGTACTGCCTCTTGTTCTTTCTTTTGTGTGGTGAGTTTTTCTGCCTTGTCATTTTATCCAGATAAGAATATATGAACTAGGGAATAAAATAGTAAAAGAGTGACAAAGACTCCAGAAAAGCGTGCATTAACCAAATCAGAAGAGACCCCAAATCAGGAGAAGAAAGGAGATAAAAAGAAGTCCAAAAAAATAAAAAAAAAAACATTATATATATATATATATATATATATTATATATCTGGTGAATGGAACAGAGCCACCCACTAATTTGGGGAGTATTTTGGTCTCTTAGAAGAAACTACCTCCCCAAATTCTAAAGAAATGAAATATAATTACACACACACACACACACACACACACACTCACACACAAATAAAGGTAAATACAAAGGGATGAAATATGACTATAAAGATGAAAATTTTTAAAAAGTTCTAAAAATGAAGTTGATAAAATAAGTTGGTTGGGAAAAGAAAGAAAAAGAAAGTGGAAAGAATTTGTTAATGCTGGAGACTAGAACAAAGCCCTGTGTTAGATTTAGTTATATTTTAATCTATTAGAAGAAGTTGTATCCAAAGTTGTTTTTAGAAGAACAAACCTTATGTGTGTACAAAAAATAAAGTTAGATACAATGAATGATAGAATATGACATAATAATGAAGATTGAAAAAGATTATTTTTAAAGAAAGGTATTGTTAATATAAACTAGTTAGAAAGACGTTAAAAGAAGAAAGAGTAAAAGTTTAAAAAAAATAGAATAAGAAAAAAATATTTAAAAATTATTTATTTAAAATTATTTATTTAAAAATTAAATTTAAAAATTTAATTAATTTTGCAAGACTAAAGAATCATGGGGAGAAAGCATGAATTCCATGCTTTTGCTTTCCCCTCTTCTGGAATTCTGCTGTTCTCCTTGATCAGTGAGCTCATCTTGACTGGATGTTCTTGCTGATCTTCTAGGAGGAGAGGCCTGTAATAGTGATTCTCAAGTGTCTTTGCCTGAAGCAGAATTGCACTGCCCTTGCCAGGGGCCAGGCTAAGTAATCTGCTCCAGTTCACTCTGGGGAGCTTTTGTTCCCTGAATACTTTCTGTAGAGCTCTGGAGGATGGGAATGAAAATGGCAGCCTCCCAGTCTGGCCAGGAGGAGCTGAGAGCTTGGGGCTCCACTCCTCACTATGCCCTCAGAGAAAAGCACTCAATCACTCCCATCTCCCTGGCCATCCAGCCGCACTCTGAGCTCATCCAGCCTGTGACCAACCTTCTCTGTCTCTGGTGCACAGTCCCACCTGGAGTTTCCAAACCCAGAAAATCCCTGCCCCTCTTCCAAGGGGTCTCCACAGATCTGTCACTTGTGGGGTCCCTGCTCAAGGAGCAGTGGTTTGATTGTGCCTCAGATTACAGTTTAAGGTAACCCTGAGTTGAGAGCTCACTCCTTGGCTCTATCTATGTAGCTGGCTTCCCCACTCTAATACTTGCAAGCTCTGTGATATTCAGACAGCACCAAACCTTCCGTGACCCCATGGGACCTGAGACCACACTGTCCCTGTGAGGGATCCACCTCTGCTTAGCCCCTGGAGTGATGTCCCTCAGTGGAGCAGACTTTTAAAAGTTCTGATTTTGTGCTCCATTGCCTCACTGCTTGCCAGGAGCCAATTCCTCCCCTCACAGTCTATCTTCCTGTCACTTTGGATTCACTTCTCCACGGGTCCTACACTTCAGAAAGTGGTTGATTTCCTGTTTCTAGAATTGCTGTCTTCTTCTCATCAATCTCTTGTTAGATTTATAGGTGTTTAAAATGGTTTGATAAACTATCTAGCTTATCTCATGCTACCTGATGTCACCTCAACCTGCTACTCCTTTGCCATCTTGACTCCTCCCCTGAACTCATACACTTTATAAGATATTGTTGAAAAGTCATTTCTGGCTTAGCTCTTGTTCCCTACTGCAAATTTGTTTGTATTTCTATAATTTGTATGATATGGGAAGATCAAAAGCTATCATTACTGACTAGTGAAAACACAAAGAACATGTTTACACAATTTATACAAGTATCCTTTTTTTAAGTCAATAGATAAACAGAAAAACTTAAATTTTTCCCCTAATTTGGTATATAATCTTCATGTTGTTGATCAATTAATGAAAAAATATAACAGAAGTTAATATTAATTCATTCTTCTAAAACTCTGTATTCCCAGTCATTCAAAATATTTGCCTACATAGACCCATCTAATTTTGTTTTATTTATTTTTTATTGTTTTTAAATTTTTATTTGAGAGAGAGAGAAAGCACAAGCAGGGGGAGGAGCAGAGGCAGAGGGAAAAGCAGACTCCCAATTAAGCAGGGAGCCAGATATGCAGGGCTCAATCCCAGGACCCTGAGATCATGACCTAAGCTGAAGTCAGACCCTTAAGAGGCTGAGCACCCAGGTGCCCCTCTAATTTTGTTTTAATATAACTTTCTTCTTTGAGTATTTGGTCTCTAAATACAGCCCATTTCACAACTATTATTCTACATTTTAGAAAGTCAACCAAGCTTCACTATGACTCTGTATGAAGCTTTTCCATGTGATCTTGTATCCTGTACATTGCATAATTCTCTTCAACAGGCACAGCTAATTAAGTTCTGTAATCAAAGACACTGCAGCCAAGAACCAATTTAAAAATTAAATGCTGAAAACAGAACAACATGATTTACTCTACAATTAAATGATTAGAGAAAAAGGGACTGTGGCATATTTTGCTGTTTTTAAAACATTAGAAAATCTTCACAATGAATTTTAACATTTTTCTTTATAACACTGAGCATTCTGGTCTAACCCCACAAACTCTTTGGTCTAATATGACTAGCTTTAGGTATTTTTCAGCAGGTAGCTTTAAACTCTCTATGTATTTAAGTTTAAAATTAAGGGACCTCTTGGCAATATTGTTTTGCAGACGTGGTCTTTTGCTCATAGAGGACATGTTTTCACAAGAATGCAAATTTGGTAGTCCTATAATAGTAACACCAGAGCACGACACTTGTCTGTTTCCCTTGTAAACCCACTTTTTTTTTTTTTTTCTGTTTTTACCTTCCATTTTACATTTTCCTCCCTTAGGCATCAAATGATGCCTAATACCATCTTTTCAATATATCCTTCTGCCTGAAGTTGGACTAAGGCAAGGACTCCCTAGTTCACCATGTTCGATAAGCTTTTCATCATTATTGTCCTTAGCTACTTCTCTGAAGTGCCTATATATGGACTGTAACTTAAAACTGTGAGTTTGGTGGGGGGGGGGGGGGTTACTGGTTGTGGATCTGGGGCTTATTTATGTGAGAGAGCTATCAATGATGTGATAGTCAAAGTTTTAATGCTTGGTTAATATCATTTCAGTATCAATGGGTAAATTAAAGTCTTTCCATTGATTGTTCATATGTTGCCTGAAACTATTTGCTTTTATGTGGAAATGAGAGCACGGTAGAAAATGTAGACATTTATTTTATACACTAGTCAACAAGATATGAGATATGAAATATTCATATTTATATACAAAAATTATTGCAAATAAAACTTGTCCCCAAACACAACTGATAGTGCCTGTTAAGCTTAAAATTATCTTGAATATATGATAAGGGCCTATATTGTTTACAACAGTACAATGAAAGTTGGGTTATTTAATACTGCCTGAGGACCAGTTTGTCCCTTAAAGCAGTAATGTGTAATACTAATAAAACTTGGTTCTAAGAAATGTAAGTATTATTAAAATAATATCATTATTAAACTTCAGTTATTTAAGTTAAGTTAACCTTGAGGAAAAACATTGAATAAACCACACAATCTTTATAAAATGCCTAATTTTAAAAGTATTGCTAGTACTTCAGGTGTGTGTATCACTTTATAGCCAATTGTTTTTATTTCTTAACTTTAACTTTGCTGAGATCTCTAGCTTTTTCTCTCATATGACTTCTACCAAATGGACTTTCTGCTTATTTAAGCTGTAGGCCAAAATTGTTTAACTTGAAATGATTTACTATCTAGATGTTAATATTTTACCCATTAAAAATATTTTACTGGAATTTTTATTTTAGGTCAATGCCTTTTCCAATATTATTTTCCTAACTGAAATTAGCTAAGCCATGGAAAAACTGGGGGTGGGAGGTAGTTCTAATAAATTAGGTAATTAAATACTCTTTGTGCACTGAACAAAATCTATATGCATTTCTCACTCATAACAAAGTGCACCCAAATATTCAGAAGGATGTTTTTCAGACACCAGCTTGTGGTCCCCACATATTCAACACTTCATTTCCAAGGTCACCAAAAAAGAGAAAAGAGACAATGGAGTCAGAAAGCACATCTACTCTTCAAATTATTTTGGCTTCAAAGTGACATAACACCTTATATTAATTTCATATTTCCAAGTTACTACAAACCAAGTTACTACAAGTTACTACAAACCTTTGGCTTAAACCAACACAATTTTTTTTTTTTTTTTTTTTTTTTTTTTTTTGTAGTAATGCAAGCCCTAAGTCCTAATGGAGTTGCATTACATTCTATAGAGTAAAAATACTAGTTGCTAGAAGTTACCTGCAATCCTGTCTGATAGCTCCGGTTTGTTTTCAAAGCCACCAACAGGGAAGGAAGTCCTTCTTCAGATGCCACACCAATTCTGACTTTTCAGCATCCTTTCTCCCTATTTAAGAACACTTGTGATTACATTGACCACACCTGCTTATTCCAGAATAGTCTCCTTACGGTCCGCTGATTAGGGACCTTAATGCCACTTGCAGCCTAAATTTCCCCTTTGCCATGTAACCCGACATAGCCACAGGTTCTGGAGATTAAGATATAGAAATCTTTGTGGGGCCATTATTATGCCCACCAACTAATTCATTTTCACTCACTTGGACTGTTGAAATCACATCACCTGCACCTACTTAACAGAGGACATAAAATATAATTCCTGCTTGAGCAACCACTTCCCAACATCAAATCTATACCACCTAAAATGGACACAAGAGGTAGGCAGCCAGTTTTCTCCACTGTAAAGATTAATTGTTCTATACCCTGTGAGCAAAGCATTACACTCAAACACAGCATAAAGTGACCCTAGTCTGATTTTTTTTAACATACATACAAAACTCATATTTTTCTATAATATTATTTTATTCAGGCCACACATATTCTATCCAGGATTCCAGAGAAGTCACACTTTTTCATACTTCTGTTTGATATATGTATCTTTTCATCTGGAATAAACTCAACATTTTTTTTCCAGTTCCTTACTATGGTAACATTAGAGTGTTCTGTTTTATTTTTCTATATTCCTCTTTTCTCTCATTATCTTTCATAAGATATTCTTAATTCCATACTCTGTTTAAAGGACTGTCCTAGGAACAGTGCATTGTTATTACTGAAGATTTTTCAGCTCGGTAGTAGAGCATTTCCGACGGTTTCTTTTGATTTAGTTTCAGTCTTTGGAGTACACATTGGACCTTGGGGTTTATGGCCTTCACAAGTATTTTTGTCCTTCCCCCAGGGGTAGATCTTTTTTACTTCTAATACTTTCGTTAGCTCCAGCGGGTATCCTCCACTTTTCCCATTTTATTTCTAGGAAAAAAAATAAATTAAGGCTTTTCCACCACCCCTTAGTTGAGATAGGGAGGCTGGGGCTGGTTGGAGCTCCCGTCCCCAATCTGCAATATTGCATTAGTGCATTAGTGCATTAGAGCAAGTAAGACCTTGCTCATCAGGAGGGAGGGACTGGGTGGATTTCATGGCGGTTGCTTTTCCCCTCCCTAACCAGTGCTATAGAGGAACTGTGTCTGGATTCTTTTTTTTTTTTTTTAAGCTTTTGGTAATTTATTTGAAACAGACAGAGATCACAATTTGTCAAAGAGGCAGGCAGAGAGAATGGGGAAGCAGGCTCCCTGCTGAGCAGAGAGTCTGATGCGGGGCTCGATCCCAGGACCCTGAGATCATGACCTGAGCTTAAGGCAGAGGCGTAACCCACTGAGCCACCCAGGCGCCCCTGTCTCTGGATTCTTTCCATTCTCCCTGTGAGAATCTAATGGAATTCCTGGAGGAAAAGCCTTTGAAAACATGAGGAAATGATAGAAGTACAAAAAGAGCTTTTCCTTCGCAAACTACCCCAGACTCAACTTCTAGCAGTTTGTCGAATTGCTGCTTTCATGTCTCAACAGCTTATAGGGAGTTGAGGGACATCTGCCCCAATTAAGCAAATGCTCAGGTCCTATTTTTCCCTGTAGGTGCCTGCCTTTACAGATTTTCCCATTGGTGATTTACCCTGTGATCTCAGTTCACTGATAGGCCCAAGAAAAGTTAATGACTTTTACTTTGCCCTGTCATTTATTGTTGTAAGGGCAGACTTGACCTTTTCTCAACTTTTAAATATATAAATTAATGCCAAGCACTACATAAGTTTTCTTCATAAGTAATTATGTTTCTTTTTCCCACATTAAGATCTTGGTATCAGGGCACATGGGTAGCTCAGTGGGTTAAAGCCTCTGCCTTTGGCTCAGGTCATGGTACCGGGGTCCTAGGATCCAGCCCCGCATTGGGCTTTCTGTTCAGCAGGGAGCCTGCTTCCTCCTCTCTCTCCAACTGCCTCTCTGCCTGCTTGGGATCTCTGTCTGTCAAATAAATAAATAAAGTCTTTAAAAAAAGATTTTGGCATCATTTGGAATGTCTTTTTAGTGAGAATACAAACTATTCTTTCTAAAATGATTAGGAAAAGATTTGCTGTTCTCATTATACTATGAAATGTATTTATATATACTGTGAGTTAAGTATACTAAATTCTCCTTTTGAACTATCAACTATATTTATATTTTTGATTATTTACTTTACAGCTATGATGAATTCTTTGTCCCTTTTTGAGCCATGACCTATGTATTAGTCAGGATTCTCCAGAGAAACAGAATTAATTAGATATATATGTATGAAGAAAAAGATTTATTATAGGGAACTGGCTCATTCAGTTATGGAGGCTGACAAATCCCAAGATTTGCAGTCAGCAAGCTGGAGGTTCAGGAGAGACATTGTATACTTCCTCAATTATCATTCATTAATCGTCTGATTTTTCTTTTTTCTTAGTAGCATATGTGTTTAATTATTGTAGCTTTTATTTATTTTTACTTTAATTTTTGTGTGTGTGTGTTTCAAAATTCATTGTTTATGCACCTCACCCAGTACTCCATGCACTACATGCCCTCCTTAGTACCCACCACCAGGCTCACACAACCACCCACCCCTCCCCTTCCAAAACGCTCAGTTTGTTCCTCAAAATTCACAGTCTCTCATGGTTTGTCTCCTGCTCCCATTTCCCCCAGATCACTTCTCCTCTCCATCTCCCAATGTCCTCTGTATTCTTCCTTACGCTCCACAAGAAAATGAAACCATATGATACTTGACTCTCTGCTTGAGTTATTTCACTCACCATAATCTCTTCCAGTCCTGTCCATGGTGATATAAAAGTTGGGTATTCATCCTTTCTGATGGAGGCATAATACTCCACTGTATATATGGACCATATCTTCTTCATCCATTCATCTGTTGAAGGGCATCTTGGCTCTTTACACAGTTTGGTGACTGTGGCCATTGTTTCTATGAACATTAGGGGTACAGATGGCCCTTCTTTTCACTACATCTGTATCTTTGGGGTAAATACCCAGGAGTGCAATTGCAGGGTCTTAGGGAAGCTCTTTTTTTAATATCCTAAGGAAACTCCACACTGTTTTCCAAAGTGATTGCACCAACTTGCACTCCCACCACTGTGTAAGAGGGTTCCCCCTTTTCCACTTTCTCTCCAACACTTGTTGTTTACTCTTTTGTTAATTTTGGCCATTCTAACTGGTGTAAGGTGGTATCTCAATGTGGTTTTGATTTGAGTCTCCCTGATGGCTAATGATGAGGAACATTTTTCATGTGTCTGTTAGCCATTTGTATGTCTTCTTTGGAGAAGTGTCTGTTCATGTCTTCTGCCTTTTTTTTTTTTTCTTATCTGTTTTGTGTGTGTTAAATTTAAGGAGTTCTTTATAGATCTTGGATAAGAGCCCTTTGTCTGTAGTGTTATTTGCAAATATCTTCTCCCATTCTGTGGGTTGGCTCTTTGCTTTGTTGACTGTTTTCTTTGGTGTGCAGAAACTTTTGATCTTGATGTAGTCCCAAAAGTTCATTTTCACTTTTGTTTTCTTTGTCTTTGGAGACATGTCTTGAAAGAAGTTGCTGTGGCCAATGTTGAAGAGATTACTGCCTATGTTCTCCTCTAGGATTTTGATAGATTCCTGCCTCACATTGAGGTCTTTTATCCATTTCAATTTTATCTTTGTGTATGGTGTAAGAGAATGGTTGAGTTTCATTCTTCTACACCTAGCTGTCCAATTTTCTCACAGTTTATTGAAAATACTTTTTTCCACTATATGTTTTTTCCTACATTGTAGATTATTTGACCATAGAGTTGAGGGTCCATATCTGTTCTATGTGTCTGTTTTTGTGCCAGTATCATGCTGTCTTGATGATCACAACTTTGTAGTAAAACTTAAAAATAGGTAACGTGATGCCCCCAGCTTTGTTTTTCTTTTTCAACTTTTCCTTAGTAATTCTGGGTCTCTTTTGGTTCCATACAAATTTTAGGGTAGTTTTTTCCAGCTCTTTAAAAAATGCCGATGGAATAGCAATGAAAGTATAGATTGCTTTAGGCAGTATAAACATTTTAACAGTGTTTATTCTTCTGATCCATGAGCATGGAATACTCTGCCATCTTTTTGTGTCTTCTTCAATTTCTTTCATGAGTGTTCTATAGTTCCTCATGTACAGATCCTTTTTAGGTTTATTGTGGTATCTTATGGTTCTTAGTGTTATAATAAATGGAATCAATTCTCTAACTTCCCTTTCTATATGTTCATTGTTAGTGTATAAGAAAACAACTGATTTCTGTACATTGATTTTGTATCCTGCCACATTACTGAATTGCTGGATGAATTCTATTAGTTTGGGGGTGGAGTCTTTCAGGTTTTCCATATAAAGTATCATGTCTTCTGTGAAGAGAGAGAGTTTGACTTCTTCTTTGCCAATTGGAATACCTTTTATTTCCTTTTGTTGTCTGATTGCTGTTGCTAGGACTTCTAGTACTATGTTGAATAACAGTGGTGAGAGTGGACATCCTTGTTGTGTTCCTGATCTCAAAGGGAAGGCAGTCAGCTTTTCCTCATTGAGGATGATATTTGTTGTGGGTTTTTCATAGGTAGATCTTATGAAGTTGAGGAATGTTCCCTCTATCCCAATATTCTGAAGAGTTTTAATCAGGAATGGATGCTATACCTTGTCAGATTCTTTTTCTGCATCAATTGAGAGGACCATGTGGTTCTACTCTCTTCTACTGATTTGTTCTATCACATTGATTGATTTGCGAATACTGAACCATCCCATGGATTTGAGAATATTGCATCCCATAGATAAATCTCACCTGGTCATGGTGGGTAACTTTTTAATGTACTGTTGGATCCTATTAGCTAGGATCTTGTTGAGAATCTTGGCATCCACATTCGTCAGGGATATTGTTCTAAAATTCTGCTTTTTGTTGGGGTCTTTGCCTGGTTTAGGGATCAGGGTAGTGCTGGCTTCGTAAAAAGAGTCTGGAACTTTTCCTTCTGTTTCTATTTTTTGAAACACCTTCAGGAGAATAGGTATTTCTTCTTTGAATGTTTGGTAGAATTCTCCAGGAAATCTGTTATGTTCTGGGCTCTTGTTTTTTGAGAGGTTTTTGATCACTACTTCAATCTCATTACTAGATACTGGTCTTTTCATCTTGTCAATTTCTTTCTGATTCAGTTTTGGAAGGTTTTAGTTTCCAGGAATGCATCTATATCTTCTAGGTTGATTAATTTACTGGCATATAACTGTTGATAATAATTTCTGATGATTGTTTCTCTTTCCTTGGTGTTAGTTGTGAGATCTTCCTTTTCATTCATAATTTTATTAATTTGGGTCCTCTCTCTTTTCTTTTGGATTAGTTTGGCTAATGGTTTATCAATCTTATTGATTCTTTCAAAAAACCACCTGCTGGTTTCATTGATGTGTTCCACTCTATCTCTAGTTTCTATCTCCTTGATTTCTACTCTAATCCTGATTATTTCTCTTTTTGTGTGTGGGATAGGCTTAACTTTAACTTTTATAAAGAGTTTTGATAAGTGGGCACCTGGGTGGCTCAGTGGGTTAAGCCGCTGCCTTTGGCTCAGGTCATGATCTTAGGGTCCTGGGATCTAGTCCCTCATCGAGCTCTCTGCTCAGCAGGGAGCCTGCTTCCCTCTCTCTCTCTGCCTGCCTCTCTGCCTGCTTGTGATCTCTCTCTCTGTCAAATAAATAAATAAAATCTTAAAAATAGAGTTTTGATAAGTAATGTGGAATTTTTTATTCTACTATACATTATCCAAACACCTTATTAATTTTTAACAGAAAAAAAATTATTATCATCCTAAAAATTAACTTCTTAGAAAGCCTTTGAGGTACTTAAGTACAAGATCAGGTTATATTATATTACTTAATTCAAGAAACATTTTATATCATTAAATAACTTATAATATTTATAACTTTTACATATTTATTTTTGGGTGATTATTCATGGTTTTTTTTTGTTTTATTTTAAATGCAATATTTTTCTATTATGTGTTATTTATGGTTATCTTAGATATGAGAGTAAAGTTTATATATTTAATCTATTACTGCATATTTAACTAACTCTAGCATCTATTTTTGGTTTATCGTTTGTATGATAAAGGGATGTCCACTGACAAAACTGAAATTTAATTTATACACCAAGACATAGAATAGTACATGAAAATGAGACACTGAATACAAGTGAAGCACACTCTTTCTGAGAAAGAAAATAAAACAAAAACAAAAATGTTCTATAAATTTTACAAAGCATTATTTCACTTTCATTCAAGTAGGGAATGTTTTGATGAAAAAATTCACAATCATATATATACTTAGTTTTAATGTGAATGTCAACAAATTTAACAGATATGTACAAAAGTATAATGCATTTAATCATTATTATATATAAATTTTGAAGTTAATGTTTTCAAAACTTTTGTTTTATTTTCTTGAATATAAAATGCAAATATCTTTTATGAGAGATTACAGAAGATATGAAAATATAATTGTCTGTGAGAATTGCCCCATTTTATATATAATTACTTTAAAACTACTGTATATTATAAATAAAGTGATCCATGGAGGATCAGTCTTCTTGTTTTACATATTCATTGATTTCTATATTCCCTCTACATTTAGTTGTCCTTTCAAACCAACACTATCATTTCTTTTTCTGCTTCTTGCCAAGTAATTTAAGATTTTAATATAAACTCAGGATTTCACAAAATTAAGCAGTTTATCCTCTAGCTCTCCTGTAGAGTTCTTACACCACAGGCCCCATCAGACAATACAGTATATAATGATACCACAGCATTTATCTGATTTGCTTGAGTTAAAAAACCCTATTCATTTTGAATAATAGAACCTTTAACACATTTTTTTGGAACTAACAGTTCATTAATGTATAACTAGTTCATTTTATGAATAGACTTATAAATATCATTTGGGAAGTCATAGTTGATAGTCAACTAGTTTGCTATGGATTTGATCGTTTTTGACAAACTGAAATTTTATATTGTTTGGTTCATGACATTTAGCAAATATTCATGATTTTAAAAAAATGTACATTGATCATTTTATTTTTAGAACTTGTTATTGGCTGAATATTTATATCCCCCACCCTTCTAAAATCTTATGTTAAAGCCAAAATCCCCAAAAGATGAGGATTTTAGGATGTCATTAGATCATGAAATAAAGACCTCATGAATGGAATCAGTACCATTTTAGAAGAGATAGGAGAAAGATGATTTATTTCTCCCATGTGAGGACACAATGAGAAGACTTTAGTCTGTGAGCCAGGAAGAGGGGTCTGACCAGACATGAAATCTGCTGGTACATTGATCTTGGAGTTCCCTACTTCCAAAACTGTGAGAAATAATTGCTTGCTGTTTGAGCTGTCCAGTTTATGGTATTCTGTTATAGCACCCTAAACTAAAACAAGAGGTATTAGACAATGATGGCCTATGACCATCTTAACATATTTTTAATTCCAACTACCATTAAAAAGTTTAAAGAACCTAGAGTCTAAGATGTTGGAGGAGTAGAAGACCTTAGTTTTGTCTGTTCCCAAGAATTCAGCTAGATAGCTCTCAAATCATTCTGGACACCTGAAGACTCAATCCTGGGATCAAGCCCCATGTAGGGCTTCCTGATTGGCAAGGAGTCTGCTTCTTCCTCTCCCTCTGCCCCTCCCCCTGCTCATTCTTGCTCTCTCTCTCTCTCTCTCAAATAAATAAAATCTTTAGAAAATTTATTTTAAAAAAGAAAACAAAATAAAGAAAAGCAACCACTTTCTGCAAGGTATGAGGCATAGAGAACTGAATCCAAGGTGGTATATGGTAAGATAAACTGTTGGGGGAGGGAGCCTCTGTAAATGAGCTATAGAAACAGAGTTCAAAATTAGAACTTTTAGTTCTGCTTTAGCTCCTGTGATGGACTACCCTGACTGAAACATAGCCAGGTGGTGAAGTGGGGGGGAATCTTAGGTGGGACAATGTGGTCTCAGGATTCTAGGGTGTCACAGGAACACCAGGGGTGCCTGAGTGTGGCAGAGATCTCAGGCATTGGAGCAGGGAAGCCATCTGCAACCAGCAGATGGGGTTGTCATATACCACAAACCCTGGCATGGTTGGGTGACTGCTCTCTGAGTAGGGGCCCAGCAAGTGGTGAAAATGGGGAGACCCCCCTATTCTTCCCCTGGTAGGAGCAGCACAGGTGTTTACAGTACTCTGCAGGTTTTGGAGACTAGAAATGGGGTCAGTTGTGAGAGAGTTTGTCCACAGAGTGTGGACAGAGACCAGAGAGAAATAAATGATTGTTTTTCTGAGAGCACACTGAAGAGTAGGACCCCAAGATTTCAATTCTTCAGCTGGAAATGAGGAGGCTGTCATTCTCACTGTCATCATCTAAACCTTTGCAGAAAGTCTTCAAGGAACAAAAGTCACATAGAACAATCTGCAGCAGATTACTTAGCCTGGCCCCTTGGCAAAAGCAGTGCAAATTCACCAGGGGAAAAGACACTAGAGAATCAGTGAAAGAGGCCTCTATCTGATAAAATCAGCAAGAATATCCTGTAAAGACCAAGTTTCTAACAATAAATAGATAAATAAGTAAACAAACAAACAAACAAACAAACTTTTTCCAAAGGACAATAAAACTCCAGGATTAGAAAAATAGGATATAGAATTCATGTTTTTTTTTTCCTCCACAATTCTTTAGTCTTTCAATTTTGATTTCCTTTACTTTCTGTTTTGAACTAATTTCTTATTCTAGCAACTCCTTTTGAACTTTTTTGTTTTTATTTTCATTTTTACAATTATATTCCATACTTTCACTGCATTTAATTTTATTTTGTATATATATACAAAATATATCTTTTATATATATGTGTACATACACAGATATATGTGTGTGTGTATGTGATATATATATATATATAAAGTTTTTCTTTCTTTACAACTTTAGGATGCAGTTTCTTCTAACAAACAGACCAAAATATACCCAGAATCTTATGTATGCCTCTGTTCTCTTTACCTGTCTGATCATATTCACTCTCTCTCTTTTTTTTAATTCCCTCTTTTTTTTGTTGTGTTCTGTTTTGTTCATGCCTACTTTTTTTTTTTTTTTTTTAAAGATTTTATTTATTTATTTGACACAGAGAGATCACAAGTAGGCAGAGAGGCAGGCAGAGAGAGGAGGAAGCAGGCTCCCTGCTGAGCAGAGAGCCCGATGCGGGACTCGATCCCAGGACCCTGAGATCATGACCTGAGCTGAAGGCAGCGGCTTAACCCACTCAGCCACCCAGGTGCCCTCATGCCTACTTTTTAAAAAAGTTCACCTTTACAATTGCACTTTATAATTTCAATGTATTAAATCTTATTATTATATTTTTTTATTAAATTTTATTTCCATTAGTGATGGAAGACAAATATATGTTTTTCTTTCTTGATAATTTTGAGATGTTGGTTTCTTCTAAAAACTAGGCAAAATATACTCAGGGTATGGTGTATTGCTCTGTTCTACTTACCTATCTGTTTTTATTCCATCTTTCCCTCTCTCTTTAAATTTTCATTTTTTCACTTTATTCTATCCTTTTATTATATTTAATTTTATTTTTGTGCATATATAAGTTTTCCTTTCATTATATTTTTGGATGAGGTTTTCTAACAAATAGACCAAAATACACACAAGATCCAGCGTATTGCTCTATTATGTTCATCCTGACTATATTCTCTCTTTTTTAAATTATTAATTTCATTTTTTCTTTGGTTTCAAGTCCCTTCTGATTTGTTTAGTGTATATTTTTCTGGGGTCATTGTTTCCATTTTAGTATTTTGTTTTCTTCTCCACCTATTCTTCTCTGGACAGGACAGAATGACAAGATGGAAAAATTCACCTTAGAAAAGGGAACAAGAAGAAGTACTGACTTTGAGGGACTTAATCAGTATGGATATAACTAAGAGTTTGGAACCAGGGTTCAGAATAACAATTATTAAAGATACCAGTTGGGCTTGAAAAAAGCATGGAAGACACTTTTTGAAGAAATAAAAGAACTAAAATCTAATCAGTTCAAAATGAGAAAGGATATTGATGAGATGTAATAAAAAATGGAGACTCTAACTGCTCGGATAAATGAGACAAATAGTATCACTTCTATTAGTGATGGAAGACAAAATTATAGAGAAGAAGCTGAGAAAAGATAAACAACTACTGGATCATGACAGCAGAATTCTAGAGATGAATGATACCATAAAGTGAAACAATAGTTGAGTAATTGGAGTCCCAGAAGTAAAGGGGAGCGGGGGCAGAAGGTATATTGGAACAAAGTATAGAGGAGAACTACCAAATCTGGGGAAAGAAGCAGGCATTCACGTCCAGAATGCATAGAAAAACCCCATAAAATCAATGAAAATAGGATGACACCCCAACATGTGGTAGTGGAACTTGCAAATCTCAGAAACAAAGAAAAATCCTTCAAAAACAGCTTGGGACAAAAGGTCCATAACCTACAAGGGCAGAAATATTATACTGGCAGCAAACCTATCCACTGAGAATTGGCAAGCCAGAAAGGACTAGCATTCAGGGTTTTAAATGAGAAAAATATGCAGGCAAGAATACTTTACCTGGCTAAGATGACCTTCATAATAGAAAGAGAGATAAAAAGCTTCCAGGACAAAGAGAAACTAGAAGAATTTGTGATCACTAAACTAGACCTACAAGAAATAGTAAAAGGAATCCAATAAGTGACGAGAAAGCCCCAAAGGAGCATAAGCCAGAAAAGAACAGTGACAATATATAGAAACAGTGACTGTACAGTTAATACAATGGCACTAAATTCATATTTTTTAATAGTTACTCTGAATGTAGATGGGCTAATGCCCCAATCAAAAGACACAGGATATCAGATTGGATAAAACACAAGACCCATCAATATGCTGTCTGCAAGAGACTCATTTTAGACCTAAAGTCACCTCCAGATTGAAAGTGAGTAGGTGGAAAACAACTGACCATGCTAATGGACATCAAAAGAAAGCTGGGGTGGAAATCCTTATATCAGAAAATTTAAATTTAAATCAAAGACTGTAATAAGAAATGAAGAAGGACATTATATTATAATTAAAGGATCTATCCAACAAGAAGATCTAACAATTACATATATTTATGCCCCTAATATGGGAGCAGCCAATTATAAAAATCAATAACAAAATCAAAGAAACACATTGATAATAATAAAAAAAAATAGTAGAGGACTTTAACAACCCTATCACTACAATGGACAGATCATCTAAGCAGAAAATCAGTAAGGAAATATGGGTTTTGAATGACACACTGGACCACATGGGCTTCACAGATATATACAGAGTATTCTATCTTAAAACAATAGAATACACATTCTTCTCAAATGCACATGGAATATTTTCCGGAATAGATTACATACTGGGCCACAAATGAGACTTCAACCAGTACCCTATGATTAGGATCATTACCTACATATTTTTAGACCACAATGCTTTGAAACTGGAAATCAGTCACAAGAGGATAATATGAAAGAACTCAAATACATGGAGGACAAAGAGCATCTTACTAAGGAATTAATAGATCAATCAGGAAATTAAAGAAGATTTTTTTTTTTAAATCATGGAAACAAATGAAAATGAAAACACAATTGTTCAAAATCTTTGGTATGCAACAAAGGTGGTCTTAAGAGGAAAGTTTATAATAATAGAAGCCATTCTCAAGAAATAAGAAAGGTTTTAAGAAAGAAACACTTAAGAGAGGGTGGAAAAAGAATAAGGAAAGCCTAAACCCAGCAGGAAAAGAGAAATAATAAAGATCAGAGCAGAAATCAATGAAATAGAAACCAAAAGAATAGTAGAACAGATCAATGAAACTAAGAGCTCATTCTTTGAAAGAATTAATAAGATGCATAAACCCTTGGCCAGACTTATAAAAAAGAAAAGAGAAATGACCCAAATAAATAAAATCATGAGTGATAGAGATGAGATCACAACAAACACTGGAGAAATGCACACAATTACAACAACATATTATGAGCAACTATATGTCAAAAAATTAGGCAATCTGGAAAAAATGGATACATTCCTAGAGATGTGTAAACTACCAAAGCTGAAACAGGAAGAAATAGAGCATCTTAACAGACTCATAACCAGCAAGGAAATTAAAGCATTAATCAAAAACTTCCCAAAAAACAAGAGTCCAAAGCCAGATGGCTTTCCAGGGAAATTCTACCAAACATTTAAAGAACAATTAATACCTGTTTTTCTGAAGCTGTCCCAAAACATAGAAATGGAAGAAAAACTTCCAAACTCCTTCTCTGAGGCCAACATTACCTGGATTCAAAAACCAGACAAAGACCCCACCAAGAAGGAAAATTACAGATCAATACCCCGAGGAACATGAATGCAAAAATTCTCATTGAAATTCTAGCCAATAGGATCCAACAGTCCATTAAAAGGATTAATACCGGGACGCCTGGGTGGCTCAGTTGGTTAAGCAGCTGCCTTCGGCTCAGGTCATGATCCCAGCGTCCTGGGATCGAGTCCCACATCGGGCTCCTTGCTCCGCAGGGAGCCTGCTTCTCCCTCTGCCTCTGCCTTCCACTCTGTCTGCCTGTGCTCGCTCTCACTCTCTCTCTCTCTGACAAATAAATAAATAAAATCTTAAAAAAAAAAAAAGGATTAATACCATGACCAAGAGGGATTTACTCCTGAGTTGCAGGTGGTTCAACATTCACAAAGCAATCAATGTGATACATCACATTTATAAAAGAAAGGACAAGAACCATATGAGCCTCTCAATAGATGCAGAAAAAGCATTTGACAAAATGCAGCGTCTTGATTAAAACTCTTCACATTGTAGGGATAGAGGGAATATACCTCAATATCATAAAAGTGATCTATGAAAAACCAACACTGAATATCAACCTCAATGAAGAAAAAAAGGAGAGCTTTTCCCATAATGTCAGGAACATGGCAGGGATGTCCACTAACAACACTTCTTATCAGTATAGTGCTGAAAGCCCTAGCCTCACTCACCAATCAAACAAGAAAAAGAAATACAAGTCACCCAAATTGACAAAGAAGTAAAACTCTCACTCTTTACAGATGGTGTGATGCTCTCTGTGAAAACCCAAGAGTCCACCCCAAAATATGTAGAACTCAGAGGAATTCAGCAACTATATACATTTTCTGTATATAAATTCAATGCACAGAAATCAATTGCATTTCTATGCACCAACAATGAGACAAAAGAAAGAGAAATTGAGTTGATCCCATTTATAATTGCACCAAAAACCATAAGTTGGCAAGGAATAAATCTAACCAAACAGGCAGAGAATCTGTACTCAGAAATAGAACCCTCATGAAAGAAATTGAGGGAGTCACAAAGAAATGGAAAAACATTCCATGCTCATGGATTGAAAAAGCAATATTATTAAAATGTCTATGCTATCTAGGGAAATCTGAACATTCAAACCAATCCCTATCAAAATACCATCAACTTGTTTTCACAGATCTGGAGCAAATAATCCTAAAATATGTATTGAACCAAAAATGACCCCCCAAACCCAAAGGAATGTTGAAAAAGAAAACTAAAGACAGAAGCATCACAATTCTGCTCTTCAAGTTCTATTACAAATCTGCAATCATCAAGACATTATGTAACTGTCACAAAAACAGATACATAGATAACTGGAACAGAATAGAGAACTCAAAAATGGACCTTTAACTCTATGGCCATCTAATCTTTGACAAAGCAGGGCAGAATCTCCAATGGTAAAAAGACTGTCTCTTCAAAAATGATGTTTGGAAAATTGGACAACCAGATGCTGAAGAATGAAACTAGACTACTTCCTTATGCTGTACACAGAAATAGACTCAAAATGGATGGAAGACCTAAATGTGAGACAGGAATCTGTCAAAATCCTTGAATAGAACATACACAACAACCTCTGTGTCCTCAGCAATAGCAACTTCTTTCTAGACACATCTCCAAGGTAATCAAAGGCAAATGAATTATTGGGACTTCATCAAGATTAAAAGTTTTTGCACAGCAAATGAAACAGTCAACAAAACTGAAAGGCAAGCAACAAAATGGGAGAAGATATTTGCTAATGACATATCAGGTAAATGGCTAGTATCCAAAATCTATAAAGAATTTTTCAAACTCAATACTTAAAGAACTAATCTAATCAAGAAATGGGCAGATGACATGAACAGACATTTCTGCAAAGAAGACATCCAAATGACTAATGTGAGAAAATGTTCAGCACCAATGGGCACCACTGAAATACAAACCAAAACCACAGTGAGATACCACCTCACACCAGTCAAAATAACTAAAATTAACAACTCAGAAAACAGCAGATATTGGTGAGGAGGCTGAGAACAGGGAACCCTCTTACACTGTTGGTGGGAATACAATTTAGTACAGCCACTCTAGAAAACAGTATGGAGATTCCTCAGAAAGTTGAAAATAGATCTACTATAGGACCCAGCAATTTCACTACTGGGTATTTACCTCAAAGAAACAAATATAGTGATCCTAAGGGGCAACTGTACCACAATGTTTATAGCAACAATGTCTAGAATGGTCAAACTATGAACAGAGCCCATATGTCCAACAACAGAGGAATGGATAAATAAGATGCAAATATATATACATATATACATATATTTGCATCTTCTTTATACATATTTCATATATACATCATATATATACACACATATATGATATATGTATATATATGATGTATATATGTATATTTGCATCATATGTGTATATATATACATATATATATTTGCATCATATGTATGTGAATATATATATATTCCA
Organism: Mustela nigripes; assembly: GCF_022355385.1. Taxonomy (NCBI): domain Eukaryota; kingdom Metazoa; phylum Chordata; class Mammalia; order Carnivora; family Mustelidae; genus Mustela; species Mustela nigripes. The sequence continues at coordinate 5,322,657 of NC_081559.1, read as the reverse complement.
TCATATATATATATATATATATTCCATCAAAAAATGAAGGCTTGCCATTTGGATGAAACTAGACGGTATTATTCTAAGCAAAATAAGACAATTATCATATGATCTCTCTCATATGTAGAATTTAAGAAACAAAACAGGATCATAGAGGAAGAGAAAAAAAAAAAAACTAAAGCAAAATGACATTAGAGAAGCAGACAAACCATAAGAGGCTCTTAAGCATAGGAAACAAACTGAAGCTTGATGCAGGGGAGGGAAGAGAGAGGATGGGGTAACTGGGTGATGGACATTGAGGAAGGCATGTGATGTAGTGAGCACTGGGTATATAAGACTGACCTCTACGAAGCTAATAATATATTATATGTTAAATAATCAAATTTACATTAAACATATTTTTAAATGGGGCGCCTGGGTGGCTCAGTGGGTTAAAGCCTCTGCCTTCGGATCAGGTCATGATCCCAGGGTCCTGAAATCGAGCCCCGCATTGGGCTCTCTGCTGAGCAGAGAGCCTGCTTCCTCCTCTCTCTCTGCCTGCCTCTCTGCCTACTTGTGATCTCTGTCTCTCAAATAAATAAATAAAATCTTTAAAAAAAAACATATTTTTAAATTAAATAGATAAAGTTTAAAGAATAAAAGATTATTAAAAATATGAAACAATTATATATTTAAAAATTTTCCATTTTACTTAGCTAATGCCACATTTCTGTCTTAAAATATCAATTCAAGATCATTACTTACATATTCACATTGAAAGTGGAAATCATTGTCTAGAGCACTGATTGGGAGCAAAAGTTATAAGTAAAATCTAAAGACACTAAGTTTTCTGCTTGTCCTATGTAAGAGAGCCAGGACAATTTGAAATAAAAGGCTCCAATCTTGAGTTCTTTTAAAATGGATGCTAATTTGTATTCTTCAACTTACTTTATGTAGAAATAAAACAACTGCAGTCCATTAAATAGGTTCACAAACTCCTTGATTTCATTCTATCTCTCACTGCTTTCCAGGGTTTAAGCCTATCAGGTTTATTCTTTTTCCTCATCCTGTGACTACTTTTGTTGCATCATTTCCCTCTTTCCGCTATAATATAGCACACATAGACATTATCAACATTTGACTAAATTTAATATGACATTAAGTTAATATGGAATTAAAGTAATTATGGGGACACCTTGGTGGCAGAGTCAGTTAAGCCACCAACTCTTGGCTTCACTCAGGCTGAGATCTCAGTGTCCTGGGATAAAGTCCCACATTTAGCTCTAAGCTCACTGCAGAGTCGGCTTGAGATTCTTTCTCCCTCTCCCACTTCCCCTCCAGCTCATGTTTATCTAAAATAAACAGATAAATAGTTTTAAAAAGTAATTACAAATGTTTCACACTTTGGGGTTGTTCAGCCAAAATAAAATATAATAGTGTAGAATTAGCTAATGTGTTCTTGGTATAGTTTTTCTATTTTAATTTCAGATGGGCTGATCATATAATGTATTCCCTAGAGATTTGGCAGACATTGAAAATACTGTTACTTATTTGTTCTGGATGGTGGAGCAGTGAATATAAACTAGAACTGTCCTTGGAAAACAGGAATGAAAAATAATCCAACTTTTGGTCTGATAACTACCTTCCTCTAGACCAGGGGTTAATAAACTTTTTCTGTAAAGGGTCAGATAATAAATGGCTTATGCTTAGTGCATTATAACATCTTTGCTGTAACTATTCCACTCAGGAATTTTAGTGTGATATCAGCCATCAGCAATATGGGAATAAATTGCCATATTTGTGTTCCAATAAAACTTTATTCATAAAAACAGATGATGAATTTTGCCATCAGTCGGTTTGAAAATGCCTGCCCTAGACACTTACATATTCATGTCTGCTCTATTTTATTTATACCATTTACTTTACTCTCCTCTGGCTTTATTTAGTCAACTTATATTGCAGTCTCAAAATTATACTTTTTGCCCAATACCCAAATGTGTATTTTTAGCCGTATACTCCACATCTCTACTTTGGTGTCTGATTCTCAAATTAAATATGTCCCAAACCAACACTTGATACATCCTTATTCAAAGTGGCTCCTTCCAAAATGGAAATAAATGGAAACAGTTTTCCTCCAATTGCTCAGGAGAAAACACTAATCACCCTTCATCTTCTTTTTTCTCTCATTCCACATCTAATTGTCCAACAAACTCTCTAGTCTCTACTTTACAGTATAATCAGAATCTGGACTTTTCTCTTCACCTTCTTGCTACCACTTTAATTTGAAACACTATCTTCTCTGATGTATTATAATATCTTCCTGATTTTGTTAGATCTAATAATAAGTTTAGAATTGGATACTTCAATTTGAAGAATCTGCCAAAAAATCAAATGTGAGATATCCAGAAGGAAGTTGGATTTATGTATGTGATTAAAATCTGTTACATATCCTAGAGTGCTTATCACAGAGAGTAAGATAATTGGCAATTAAATTGGTATTTTTTCTTTATACTCTGCTATATAATTTTCAAAATTGTCTACATAGGATAATTCTTGTTGTTGTAATTATTTTAAAAAATGGGTTTTTTTGTAGAAGGAAAATAATAAAAGAAAAGACTAATTGAGAAGTAATCTCTTAAAAATTGTAGTTACTAAAAGAAAGAATAAAGCTCTAGATGGAAATTTGAGGAAGAGTTATTGTTGAGTGTGATCTTATTTATTTAAATATTATCATATCTTTAAAAAATTCTAGTTAGTTAGTGTACTCACAATACATGGAATTCAAGATACATTTATTTGAATTACACTATTTTTAAAATGACAACCTTTACCAATGACTGATTTGAGGTAAGATCACACTTGCTCATCATTTAGAACTATGTATTTTTATGTTTGCTAAAATAAAATTTAATCAAATTATAAGTGAAGTATTTAGAGTATTAAATTTCATGTTGCCTTTCTTTTTTCTTATTTTGTGTTGGTTTAGAATTTTTATTCTAAGATAAAATTTCTATATTCCTAGGTCATATAATTAAGTTCATTACCCACTCAAATTCTCTAGGTTAATTTCCTATGGAATATTTCAATATATGATACTTAGCTCACTTGAAATGTTCTAAGACCCATTATAGGTTATATGTAATATTAGTACCCTAGAGTAAAGATGAATCAAGTTTAGATATGTATATTAGAATCAAGACATACCCAGAAGATAGAGGGAAAATAAACATTGAAAAAATGTAAATAGTATGACCTTAATTAACAGGAAAAATTTGTTATGAAAAAAAAAAGAAACTGGTTTAATTTTGTATTGTATTATTTCTACTAATCAGTGATTATCTTAGTAAAAATGAACAAGGCACAGCAATATTGTTTAGTATTGGAATCTAAAAATGCCATCACCTTTTAGGATAAAAAAATATGTTTTTTATTTCTTAAAATAAGAGTGATATAATGAATCCTGTAGGAATTAATACATTAAGCTAGAGATTAATGAATGAATTTATTACATTTTTGCTCAGAGTTGAAGGTTAAGAATACTGAGTGAAAAAAATAAAAACCATGTAACATAAGCAGTATATTATTCATACCAGCACCTAGATCAAATCTGACAGTGTTATTAAAAGAAAGAGATATTCAAATAAAAAATCAGGATGGTCGAGGATGATATTTAAAATAAGTAAAATTTCCATAAAAATGAATCAATTACCTGTCTAGACATTCACTCAAGCCTTGTGCTTAAACCACATCTCCAGTGATTATGCACCTGACAGATAAGTCACCCAGTGGTATTTTGGATTGAGTGGATTTTTATTATTATTATTCTTTCATAACCATATTCTTCAAAGGGTGACTTCTCACCATTTCCATGACATTTCTGTTCTGTGTTGTTCCTCGATTATTTATTTATTCTTTAGTTTGTTTATTATTACCATCTTACCTCAGGTTACCACTGGATAATATATTGCTAAAGATGGCCTTTTAAGTCTGGCTTGACAGGTTATCATACTTCTCTTGATTGTAGAGGAAGCCCCAAGATAGAGTGTTCACAAAACAAGTCATCTTTATACGGAAAGCTCTTTGGAAAAACACCTCTAGTTATCATCCAATATGATGTTTAAAGTAGGCAAGTATGGGGAGAGAAACAAATAAATAACAGACATGCCTGGAGATGCTCCAACTATCCCACACTGCTGTTGCTAAAATAAAAACTTTTAGATGAAGCTTTTGTCTCTTGTAACAATTTACTTTAAATTCTCAGCTGTCCATAATCTGATCTGGCCTTGTAAGCCATGGAAAAGAGATGCTTGTAACACAAAGGACATGGCACATTTTTAGAAATGTCGCTTCTACCTACTCAGATTTCTGGGGAAATCTCTCTACTAAAAAGGACAATAATCTGATATCAAAAACCCAACTTGTAAGCATGTGATCATTGTGATTCTAAAAGTTTACTATGAAATCCACACTATACACATGGCAGATGGAGCTTTGCATATGTCAAGGGAATGTGAAGTCGCAGAGTGGGGTGTCCTTAACAATCCAGAGACTTGAAGTCAAATACACGAGCATGAAACTATGTGATCTGGGCACATTAAAACTTGTTTTAATCTCATTTTCGTAACATGGTAGATATAGATAGCAATAATGACTTCATAGTTGAAAATAAGTACCTATAAAATGCTGGGTTTTTGTAGGAGCAATACTTAGGTCTTCCACTTCTCTCACCCAATTCTATTGTCCCATAAATTCATCCTTAAGCCATAGATCTAGACATTATAGCCTTTGATTGCAAATATCTCTAAGAAAATAGTGATAAAATATGAGGGCCAACTTCTGGGCTCTACTATTTATTAACTATAATACGTTAATATATGAGGGAAGGCATTACCCTTCTTCTGTTATATATATAATAGAGACAACAGTACAGTTTACAGTTTGTAAAATGTATGTAATATGCTTTGCACAGTCCTTTTGTTTGTTATTAAGTGCTAATGTATATTTATTAAAAAACTCAGAATTTTTTTTTCTACATTTTACTCTCTTTTCAAACCTCAGTTACTTTACTGAAATGAATTATCCACATTCTCAGAAAATCTGGAATCTATATTCTACACCACTAATCTTCTGATTTAAAGAAAAGGAAGCTAAGGCATAGGCCTTTTTCATATAAGTAGAGAATGTGTGTTTGGTGTCCCTTAACCATTTCAGAAATGGAGGTTCAGAAAGAATCCTGCTCACTTTTCCTGAAGTAACTTTTTTTCTTTAAAATATTGTATTTATTTATTTGAGAGAAAGAGAGAGCAAGAGAGAAGGCATGGGTGGGGGGAGGGGCAGAGGGAGAGGGAGAAGCAGAGTCTCCATGGAGCAGGGAGCCAGATACCAGACATGGGGCTGGATCCCAAGACCCTGGGATCATGATCTGAGCTGAAGGCAGAGGCTTAACCAGTTGAGACACCAAGCACCCCAAAATGATCCCTTTTAATACTAACCAGTCCAGATAAGAGCCCTTGACAAACAGCCAATCGTTTTCAATTATATGAACCACATGAACTTGATCTTGAAGAAAGTGAAGCAAGGCTAAAACTTCCCATTTTGCCAGTGGATCCTATTGAATAGAATCAGAGCGCGGTTTTTAGTAGTGTTTAATCTGAGATGCCAGAAGCAGCATATGGAGGAAGAGGCTATGAAGGAGAGCTGCCTGACAGCTGAGACGATTGAAATTCAAATCCGTATATTAAGAAATGTGATTTTAAATTTAAAACCCTATGCCCAATGCTACAGAGATTCACCAATATTAAATGAACTTCTAAGTAGGGACTTGGTTATTCATGTCTGTCCAATCACCCCTTCCATCTCTCAAGAATATGGCTGGGTAGTCTTTCCCAACAGATTAGTCTTTGGGTAAAGAAATGTCTGGATACTGCTGTTGTTTGCCAGGTTATTTTTACTGGCTTTGAACAAAATTAAAGCAAATTTTAAGGGTGTTTGTATGTACATATAAGTGCATATGTATGTGTCCATGTGTACACATATGTGGATTTTATGTATGTATGTGTGTTTTCTTTCAGGGGATACAAATTTTTCCAAAGGCTTTATTATCCCTAATGTAAGGCCAAGCCACTCATTCATTCTAAGTGACACGAAATCTTCAGCATGGTCTAGAAGTCCTCCTTTCCCTGTATTTAAACACTTAAATGAAGATTTTAATTCGTATCTCAGCATCCTTATTCTTTGTGAATAGGTATACACCAACATATTTTGCCAAAACAATACTGGATGTATTTTAATTGGCACTGGACTCGGCATTCCACCAGGGATAATCTCTCTCTCCTAAAAATTGTCGAGCTAAAGTTTTAAACAACATAAAGCTTTGACAAGCCATGGACCCATAAATAGACATGAGACTATGAGACATATAGCATAAGGGATATAAGTTAAAGTTTATAAATTTTATCATTAATTCTAAGAAATTAATGACTGGAAATACTCTAAGTTTTTAATATTTCCTTAACTGTAAAAGAAGAGGTTTGCTGAATTACTACAGAAATTGAATAAAAATCCCAACTCTACTGTTCTGTAATGGTTTTGCTAGACCTACTAGTGGGTAGATGGATCAGTTACCTGTGTCCAAATTAATCCAACAGTCTCCTAGCAGAGAAAGGAAACATATGCTCTGCTAACATTATTGGGTTGGGAGAACATTTACGGTCAGTGTTTAACGAATTGCAGGAAAATGAATATTGAAGGTCAGGAAGTAAAGTGAAACAGTAGGTTGCAGAAGACTACATGCATTTGTCATTATTGTCTACCTATATCCCAATGATGTTCATACAATTTAAGAATGCTATGAAAGACAATGACCCTAATCTCATAAGCTATTACAGTACTACTTTAAAACTTTATACAAAAGGAACAGCAAGGTTTAAGGGTTTTAAATCTTAATGAATCTGCATGATTTAATATGAACCAGACTCTTTAATCTTATATAAGAAAGACTGTGCTCTAGATTCACTCTTCTGGTTCAAACTATGGTACAAATCCATATTCCTTGGGATCCTTCCCTAACTATATTGTTTATGTAGGATTGCAGGGTATCTAGTAAGCCAACATGTGCACAAGAATTGGAAAATGTTTAATTCTACTGTCTTTACCTGTTCTCTGTTGATATAATCCTCACTTCTGATCTCCACACTAAATCTAACATTTAACATCCAAAGTAAAAACTAAGATATAATTTTAACAACCTGTGTAAACAATTTTCAAATATATTTCTTTGTAGTCTATATAGCCAAGCAAGCATTATCTTTCATTCAGCTATAATTCTCTTAATACCATAAAAAGAAAGAGAGTCATTCTTGTGAGATTATATGCGCCCTGAAAAAAAAGTACAGTGTATGATAGGGATTGATTCTTTCTCTTTTTATTCTAAGCAGTGATTGCAACAATAACTGGTCAGACATAACGGTGCTTTACAGTTTAAAAAGAAATAAGAAAGAAAGAAAGAAAGAAAGAAAGAAAGAAAGAAAGAAAGAAAGAAAGAAAGAAAGAAACGAAGGAAGGAAACTCGCATATCTATTCTTTGATTCTTTTAGCTTTTTAAAAAAGAAAAACTAACATTATACTGCCATTTTAGAGGTAAAAAGACACAAGAGACTAAAATGGTGTAAGTGACTTACACAGAGCTGCATGACTATTAAGGGTAGACTAGAAACCCTGCCCTCTACCAACCCAGTGCTCTTTTGATCAAAAACACTGTTTTACTCAGCATCCAGCTTTATGGAATAGACATTTCACCTCTATACTGTGAGCAACTCTTATATCTGCTGCTTAAAATTCCTTTATATTTGTTATAGTCAGCACAATTAATTGTATATGAAAAATATTGAGTGGAACAATATAATAACATTTTTAGCTGTAAATTAGTAATTATAATCATGGACTAAGTACAGAAGAAATGCAAGGGGCCAACATTATTTCTTCAAGTGTCCTTAGAGACATAAAAATGACCACATTATGTAATTAATGTTGGATTATTAACCTCATTTTATTAAGAAGTAACTATAATTTGAAAGTTTCAGTGTTTTGAAAAAAGTCATAAAGTTAACTCTGTTAGGATGAGACATTATAATGATATATACATATACACATATATACATATATACATAATTATATACATAATATATACATAATACATATATACATAATTATATACATAATCTATAATCTATAATTTTATATGTAGAAATATTTGTTGAATATGTGACCCTCACTATATGAAATTTAGCAAGCTAGTATTTTTGAGGGATTCTAATTAAATTATTCAGCACATACTAGTTAATTAAATTCACACACTTTAAGTTGAAATTCTAGAAAAGATATTTACAAATTATGTACAAATCAATAAGACACCATCCACCTGAGTTTTAGAATTATCCAAGATATAGCTAAGAATTTGTAGCTTGGCTCTTATTTTAAATAAGACTTGGAAATATTCTATGATTGTTTATGCCAAAAAGCAAGCACAATTCCTTCAGTGAAATCACACAGAAAATACGAAAACTTAGCCAGAGCTTTTGATTTTGCTTCGTAGGGTTTGTCCATTCACAAGTTAAAGATTCTATTTTCTGAAGTTTATGCACTGAGTGTAGATTTAATCAATATAGCCAATATTTGCAACAAGGGCATTTCAGAATACTGAGAACACTTACCTGATCAATTGATCTTGAAGAATGTTTCACCTTTAGTCCTCCAAGTGTCTACCTTTAGGAAAGCGTACTCACTGTGGAGGTTGTATTTTTAAATTATGTTTGCACACAACATAGATGAATGACCTGATCCCATTTATAGTGGATTCCCCTCAGAAATCTCAGGACTTGTCAACACGAAACATAATATTGGCAAAGGCACCTTTGTTTCTTCCAGATTTTTTTTTTTTTTTCCCCCAAGCAGATTGTTGTGCTTTGCTAAAGTGAAAACAAACATAAGGCCTTAGGAGACATATGAAAAGAGTGGGCACTTGAGAGAGCCTGGTGACCTCTTTCCTCTCTGCTTGCCTACTGCCACTGTTTGTTGCTGTAAGGGTAGCTCTGTCCTCATGAATATGGAATACATTTACGGAGAATGAGAAGTTTATCACAAAGACGGATCGCAAGAACTGCCATCCTATTTCACACTTTCAGGCTTTTTCAAGAGTGTCAGCTGTCCCTCAATACGACCAACAGTCTAACATCAAAATCCACGCGAGGAGCTGTTTTTCTTCCACCTTGGCTGATCTCATAAAATGTCAAAGGCAACAAGCCTGCTGGGGTGAGAAATAATTCAGTCTCAACAAATTTTTGCTCCAATGGTATTTCCTCCTTGCTATTGTTTGCCATTAAGTTTTTATTAATGAGCCTTGGAGTGGCCCCAGGTTTATTACGCAATACTGGATATGTAAAGCTTGTTTCCGGGGGGCTGTTTGGTGTCCTGACATTCAGACCGCTAGCCCTCAAGATAGCAGCAGTAAAATGACTTAAATGCTATGAAAATGAGGCCAAATAGACACATGTATTCTACCTTCATAATAAAGATTATTCCAACCAAGATTTTTCTGATAGTCTTGATCTGAAACACTGAAACCCAGTCTGAGGACCAACAGGCCGTAAGAGGAAAAAGGTCTGTTCTGCACTCTGGAATCCAGGAGCCTTGGCCACTCTTTGCTCTGGAATAAAGAGTGAAACAAATGGTCCGCTGGGTTTTCTTTCTGAGTGCTATTTTGCAAGCACTGAACTGTCTTCCCTAAGGGTATTTTGACAGAACTGGCTCCATGTTTATTATAAGAGATGTGGTGGAAAAAATAGCCTCCCTGGGACATTTTGTTCATGATATGTGGAAATCGTTGACAATATTCAGCACTCATGTTTAAGAACATTTATTTCACATGTGAATCATCAGTGAAGATCTATGAACGATTGCCTCTATTTTCTTTTTGGACACAACACTTAGGGAAAATTTTTTTTATTTAATTCCTCAATCTAATAGCTCATTCTAAGATGAGAACTATCTGAAGGGTATAATTGAGTTAATATTCATCGACCACATCTTAAGTCATAATACGAAGCTAAAATTGGAAGCAATGGCTATGTTACTATGTCTTGTAGTTTCTTAAAGTTACAGACAACTGAAAGCAGCTGAACTCCTTCAATGTTCCAGTGTTCTTGTCCTTTATCTGTAAGGACAAATCCTTAAGGTAATGTATTTTAAAATTGAGGCATGATACACACAGAGATGAATCACAGGTGTGAAAATTGTTTTGACTGTCACCACTGTTAGCTCTGAGACAGGCAGCGTTGTATATTAGGAGCTACGCTGTGAGCCAGGAGACTTGGTTTGGCTTTCTTCTCCATTGTAGATCTTGAATAACTCAGCCAAGGCATTTAACTTCTACGTCTTCAGTTTCCCCAACTGTAGTAAGTTTAAAAGTCCCTGAATTAATGTTGACTTACCTCCCCAAATTAATAATGTGTCACTTCAATTAGCATGCAATAAAGTTTAAGGAAAATGTTTGACTCTGACAGGAGCAGATCCTGAGTGTCTATTGCTTGACTAACCTAAGCTGTGACCTAAAACATTGTTACATTAAGAATAATTCATTTTATAGAATATAGTTTGCTTAAGGACCACTTTATTCTGAACATAATCTACCTCTTATGACTGCCTATAGGTATCCTCAATGATTAAATATCTATGAATAATAGAAAATGGATATTTAAAATATAGAATGGAATATATGTGTTCTGCCTACTTCCCTGCCATAAAAACCTACTCTACCACCATGTTTAAACTCGGGTTTTTGATGCAAGTCAAATTATGAATTAAACTTGGCCAACTATAAGAATAAACAAAGAAATGAATTACCTTGGTTTCTGTTTATTAAACTTTATAATAAATGGATTTACTCCTAGTTGTGCTTCTGCCCAGAAAAAATTACAAATATGCTTAAAATTTTATGGAAAAGAGGCTTTTTTTTTTTTCTTGGCCTCTTTCTTCATGGTTAATTTGGGTATACTCAAATAACACTATCACTTAATATCTCCAGTTAATTATTATGGAATAATCTAATTCCTATATATGAATATGCTGTAAAACACTATAGCAGTCCACAATCACTAGTTTTGAGATTTATTACAGAACTTTTTATTTTATTATCTATTAAGTATAGTAGTAAGAATGACTATAAAAGATCAAAGCAGTCAATGGAGAGTCTACAAGAATTGTTAACATGGACATCTAAGAGTAGAATAGTATTTAAACTATTGTAGAGGTTTCAAAACAAAACAAAATAAAACTTGAGTTATTGAATTTGAATATTGAATTGTTCAAGCTTAATGATAGTCCAACACTTCATGAATAGTCTAATCTTTGCAAAATAGCAAGATTCAAATATTCCCCTTCCATAAAGGACAAACAGGAAATCCTGGTCACCATGCAACTGAGAGAAAACACAAACAAACAAACATTAAAACATATGATTTGGAGAGAAATGAATGAAGAAGTTTGCTTTGTTGTAGGCATCTACTTGGTTTGCAGGAGAGTTACAGAACATCTGGCTTTTGATTTCTTTAGTGATTGCAAACTCTACTGCCCAGTGCACGAAGGGTATTGACTGACTGCTAGTGACATTAGTGGCAGTGCAAATAAGCAAAAATGAGCATTTAGCCACTGGTGAAAGCAAGTGAATTTTTACTGCTGCTCTCTCTGTCAATTCTGCACTATTTGGGGGTGTTTGTCATCGCTTTCCATGAAGCCTTCTTTCCTCCAGGTTCCCAATAATTATGATACCTCTACAATACCCTTTTAATAAACTTTTTAAATTTAATTAGCCAGAATCATCGACTAACATATCTTATTGATACGAGTGTATGTTCTATGATTATTTTTCCCCAACATACTAAGCTTCACAGAAACAAAGTTCTTCCATAATTAGAGTGCCTAGGTTCAAATTCTGATGCTGATAATCATCAGACAAGTGATTTAAGATAGTCTTAATCTCTCTATGTCTTAATTGCTTCATATGAAAGTGAGATAATAATAAATAGCTCATGGATTTTTTTGGTAAGATTTTATTTATTTATTTGTCAGAGAGAGAGAAAGCACACAAGCAGGGGAAGCAACAGGCAAAGGGCAAAGCAGGTTCCCCACTGAGCAAGGAGCCTGATGGAGGACTCAATCCCAGGACCCTGAGATCATAACACGGGCTGAAGGCAGATACTTAACTGACTCAGCCACCCAGGCATCCTAATATCTCATGGGTTTATAATGATGATTATATGAAGTAATACTGTTTAAGTTTTTAGCAAAGTGATTAGAATATATAAAATAACCGAGATTAGTTAGCTGATAAAAGAGAATAGTAATAACTATGTATTATGCCAGTCAATAATGGAAATCCATACCTACGTACTTTGCTATTCTGCTTTTCACAAACGTGCCCATCATTAAAATTAGAAATTTAAATCAAATTACTTAGGACTATATTATATTAAATCTTTTTTCTCCACTGTTGATTTTTGAGGTTATTTTATAAAATACTTGCTCCTTCCAACCATTTCACCACATATAAGTCTTTTTTCCTTAGGGGTTATCTAGGTTCTATATCAAAATGAAAAATAAAAACCTTGTGACAAATCCTGGTAATAATTTGGTCCTATAGTAATGAAAAAAAAAAAAAAAAAGAAAACCCAAAATATGTTTATAGACTTGCAGTCAAAGTATTTACACATAAAAATGAAATAGATAATGAAGTATTGGATAATATCCAATGAATCTGAAAGTTTAGAGATTTGTCTATGGATTTTAAAGGAAAAACAAAACCAAAAAATGCATATTAGTATACATTCACACACACAGTACTTAATTTCATTTGCCTCATCACTTACATTAAAATCAGTTATACAGCTTTTATGTCACATTTAGATTTACTGAACAGAATCAAGAATTTGGTGTAAAGCATAATCTAGTAGGAAGAAAAATATTCTGAAATCTGAATATATATTTCTCAGTGCATACACACGTACACACACACACACACACACATGTATATGTACTATCAGCAGACATTTTAACTAGACTGAAAAACGTCTGACTCTATGAAATATTTTGTTCTTTAAAATCACTCAATATATCTAAGATACTAAGAATAGAGATTAACTTTAATACTACATATACTTATATTACTTGTTAAAACCAAGGTGTTGATGTTTGACTTAGGCTGCTCCTGCTAGCAAAATCTCCTTATTTAAAATAACTCTGTTACCAAATATTGTCCAAAAACCTTTTTCTTCTTTTAAGGATTGTGTGTTCTGTGTGATATTTTAAATATGTAAATGAAAGTGAGTGATTAATGTATGCCCTAAACCATTGTAAAAGTAGAACATCTTATGCTATAATTAAAAGGAATACTTATCTACTTAAACTCAAGTGATGAAATTGTAAGGCAATGGGAATTATAGAAAAATCAGTCTTATTTTGATAGGAAAGAAAAGCAAAAAAAAAAAAAAAAAATAGTGTCTCCAGATTATCGCTCATGGCAAAAACATAAGAATGAGTATTCAAGGGCACCTACAAATTGATGGACTATTTCCCTTGAGTATTATTACCTTCCAGGTCATCTGTCTTTTACTTTCTCTGCATTTCATCTTTTCAGTCACTTAAGTTTGAAATTGAATAATGCTTTATAATTCTTAGGAATTTTTCTTCATGTTAAGCTTCCTTTGCCTAATGTGATATATTTTGATTCTAAGAAAGGTGAATCAATTTGAAATTAAAGTAAAAAAATATTGAAAAGTTCATAGACAAATCCTTTCCTCAGCAGACAAAATTCTTGATTTCTTAGATATCTATAGACTAATGAAATCCATTATACCAATTGAAACCAGTAGAATTTATTGCTCAAATTTTCTTAATTTCCTGACTTCATATTCATTCTCAACATGATTGCTTATAATTAAGTTCATTTCTATCATGTACCCAAATTGTGGGCCCTTCACAGGGAAAATCTGTGTACTATTCATCTTTCTGTACTAAATGTACTGGCTGCCACATGAAGGTACAAAATGAAATTTGTAAAATAATAGATAAAATAGTAAGTGATTGGATGTTCATATATCTGTTATAAACAACCGAAAAGTTTGTTTATGGACAAAATCTCAACTTAATTCACTAAACATTAAAATTCATACTATATTTTGACACTTTTGTGAAAATTAAATAATGTACATATAGTCCAGTTTTAGATTCTTCTGATTTTATCTAGGAAAATTTGTGTTTCCATTTTTTAAAAATGTAAAAATTATGTGCTTTGATTTTTGTGATACTGAAAAGGGATCCGTGTATTATTTAAGGAAAAACAGATTTAATGATAAATCAAGTCACTTATGGCACTATTGATTATATTCTTTTCTGAATGAACACAAAAACAAAAATTCATTTTAATTCATATCTGTAAGCCTGAAAGACCTTTCAGAAATGAATATATACTTTTTTTTTAAGATTTTATTTATTTATTTGACAGACAGAGATCACAAGTAGGCAGAGAGGCAGGAAGAGAGAGAGGAAGAAGCAGGCTCCCTGCCAAGCAGAGAACCTGATGCGGGACTCGATCCCAGGACCCTGAGATCATGACCTGAGCCAAAGGCAGAGGCTTAACCCACTGAGCCACCCAGGCGCCCTAAATACACACTTTCCTCAATGAATACATGAGTAATGAAAAGAAATATATAAAGAGATTCATGCATTCCCAGATAATAAAATCAGTATTGTTAGTCACATTTTTTCATCAAATCAGCTTCAAAAATTCCAAGACTATAATACTTGCTCTTTTACCTCTGGGCTGTATTGTTTAAAGGGAGTATGGTGATATAAAACTTTTAGGCTAAAAGTGAAGAATTCTTACCATGAAACATAAAAGTCTCAAACTGATAATAACCATCAACTGCTCTCATTTCTCCTCCCATTTTTTTTTCTCATTCGATATGCCTTCTTTACCAAACATGATTGCAAAAAACGTCAACTCTAGCTAAACTAAGCAGTAAAGGTTTTCATTAGAATAATTTTAGGAATTCAAGAACTAATGGTGAACTCAAAGATCAGGTTTTGGAAACAGGTAAAAACAAAAACAAGAACTAGTAAGGAAACGATCTGTTTAGTAGGAACATTCTGATCGAGACTGCCCATAACAATGTAGGCTCCCATTAGGCCTTGGTGCAGCATTCCCCGACACTCTTTTCTGTAAGTGAATCCTAACCACTCCTCTTTGTGCCTCCAGCTCTAGAGACACAATTTTGTTTGGGAGCAACTGATTGGCTGAATCCAAATCATATGCCCAAACCATTGGTCCTCAGGGGCAGAAAAATGAAAGTTTGTTGCACTTAAACTACTGTAAGAAACAAGACAATAATCTCATAATAAAACACAAATTGGAGGGTCTCCTGGAGCAAGAAAGAAAGCTGAACTAAGAATCAAAAGAGTCCAAAAAAAAAAAAAAAAAAAGAAAAAAAAAAAACAAAATGAAAAGTACCTGAAAAAAAAAAAAAACAGAACAAAAAATAAAAAGAGTCCAAAAAAAAAAAAAAAAAAAGAGTCAAAAGAATCAATCTGAAATGTCCGTTGCATCATATTACCCCATCTTTGCCTAAAAGACTTCAGTAACTACTGAATGACTACTGAATCCAGATCTCCATCTAAAATGCCACTTCCGAGCTTCAGAGTCTCATATCCAAATGTTGATAGATATTTATATTTATCTATTTCACATATAGCCCTAACACTAAATGTGATGTAGACATATCATTCCTCGTGATCCCCTCTCATTCCTTCTCCAAAAAAAATCCCTAATCTACTTCTCTGAAAAAATTCAGTCATTCTACTAATTGCCCAAAGGAGGGGGTTGTCTTAAAACCTGTTCTCTCCCCAACACTCCCACTATGTGCAATATATCACTTACCCAAACGGGCCATTTTTATATCTTACTAGCAAATAATTGCTACCATTTTCTTCACTCAGACCTTCAACATTTACCAATTTGATTATGGCAAACTCCTGTTTTCTTTACCTATAGTATCACTTCTTTCCATAGAGTGAATGTGATCTTTCTAAAACCAAAATCAAACCATGCCAAGTCAAATACCTTTTCTTTTTTCTTTTGTAAGGATTTTACTTATTATTTGACAGAGAGAAACACAGCGAGAGAGGGAACACAAGCAGGGGGAATGGGAGAGGGAGAAGCAGGCTTCCTGCTGAGGAGGGAGCCTGATGCAGGGCTCCATCCCAGGACCCTGGGATCATGACCTGAGCCCAAGGCAGACACTTAACCTGTTGAGCCATCCAGGCACCCCCACATGCCATCTTTTAGAAATTACAAAATGTAAAAAAAAAAAAAAAAAAAAATGTGCTTTATAACCAAAAAGTACCAATATCTAAAATACCATGAACACTCGCATTTCCCGTGGTCTCTATGTCTTTGCATGAGCTACTCGGTTGCCCGAGACAGTCCATATCCTAGTACACCTAATTTTAATCATCTAATTTTAATCATCTTTTAAAATTATATTTAAAAAAATCATAATTTCACCAAGTCTTAATGACCCACCATCAGCACCCTCCTCAATAGCTTAGAATACTCTCAGTAACATGATATTCTCGTTTAGTACCTATTGTTGTTTTACCTACCTAATTATACACTATAGCGGGACGAGTATTGATGGCCCCCAAAATGTCCATTTTCTAATCCCCAGAGCCTGCAAATTTTACCTTAAATGGTAAAAAGGACATTAGGGATATAAATAAATAAAGAATTTTGATATGAGGAGATTATTTTGGATGACCTGGAGCCAATATAATCACAAGGATAGTCATAAGCAGAAGGCAAGATTATCAGTGTAAGTAGTAGCTGTGACAGGAGAAGATGAATATTGGAGGGACGTGAGGAAGAAGACACAAATCACAGATAACAGACTACCACTGGGCCCTGGAAAAAGCAAGGAAACCAATTCTCCCTCTGGAGCTCTCAAAAGAGAACAATCTCTCAAAATCCGTAACTATTGCCCAGTGACACTAATTTTGGACTTACCTCCAGAACTGTAAGATAATATATTTGTTGTTTTAAGCCATTAACTGTGTTGTGATTTGTTACAGGACCTATAAAAAACTAATACACATATTGTTTTAAAATCTCTTTCACATTTAAATGCCTTGATAAAAAAATATTATATATTTATCTCCATATCCTTATGCCTAACAAGACAGCTAGCATATTATGTAAGTGCTGAGATGAGGGAATGAGTGAAAGAGTTAAAGAGTTAATGAAGAAATGAATTGATGAATGAAGACCCACCGATAAATGTTATGGTTTAGAGGAAACTTTGGACTTTCAAATTAATTCTGATAAGGACAATGATTGTACAGGGACTATGCATATTTGATTTCTAATAAAAATATCTCACCCATTTGAGTTTTCCTGAGATTGTTAATACCTAAAACAAGATCTGAATTAGGACTTTCACCATAGTTTCTGGAATTTTCCTACTTGATATCTGGATTATGCTCTCCTGAAGCAGAAGCAAACTTAGGGATGCATGAGGTTTATTAGAGATCCCTATATATGAAGAAACCGTGAAGAAAGCAGTATCAGGACAAGGAAAGAGTCATGCTGAGATTCAGCCCTGATAAAGCCTCGTAAAACTAGTTGGGAGTTATGGAGTATGAATTCCCTGTGGGAATGCCCCCTTCTAAGTCCAAAAGGGCAAGTCCTTTGTATTCTAAGATCTCATTCATTCATGAAGTAGAGCTGCTCGGGAAAATGTGTGACCTGGAGCAGTGTTGTTACCTGACTGAAGGAGACCTCAGTCTCAAAACCCTGAGACCACGACTTCAGCCGAAATCAAGAAATCAAACTTAACCAACTGAGGCACGCAGGTGCCCTCATCAGTCAGTCCCCTTCTAGAACAGCTGATTAACTACTTTTTGTGTTCTCACACCCAGGGCTACTATGCAGCTGACTTAATGACCTCAAGGGCAGTTATCAGAAAATAAAAGTGCTTAGAACCCAGGAAATTTTTCAAATTAGCCAAACCACAAAGTTCTGGAAACCTGGCTAAAGCCACCCCACCTTTTTTCCATAGCTGTTTCCTATAGTTCCCCCTTGGTGTAACCTTATCTGAGGGTCCACCCCCCACCCCCAGCGATGTGACAGCCTTCTTTGGTTTAGAGCTGCAAGTAACTGAATTCTGCTTTTTGCCTGCTTTTTGCCCATCTTTGTCTTTCAATTAAAAAGATTTTTTCTGACCTTACAAAACAATTGGTGCTGTGAGCAGGATGGTAGGCCCATTACCACTGACACTTTTGTAGCTTTGTGGGAAGACTACCCTTGGCTTACTAATTGGTTCCAGACAACCTCAACACGAGCTTGAGACAGAAAGACCCTCCTGTTGGTAAGCCTGTACTTTCATCTTGTCTTCTCTTGTGTCTTCCTGTGGTTGCCACATCTCTCCTTAGCCAAATGTCCTTGGCATCAGAATATGAACTAGACCAGATGGGGGTTCACTTTAGTGCAATAGAAGTGATAGGCTACATCAGCCTCCTTTCTGGAGGTGGGCATTCCGGTGTGTTTTTAGGTCTGGCTTGTGTTTGGAAGAGGCACGTTTTAGGACTCCATAATTTTTCTAGAGTTTGTGTTTCTTCATTATTATTTGGATCAGAACCGTGCTTTCTATATGAGTTTCAGACAACCCCTATAGAGGAAGATGTTGTTGCATTCCCCAATGGTAGAGAAATAACTTGTTGACTCTTTGAGGATGTAGCTCAGGGGAGGGTGCCTGCTGTATATCTTAACGTTGCCAGTGAACTGTACGTTCCACCTTGAGGGGTATGGTGGGCTGCACCTCCGGAGACCAGTTGCCCAAGGTGAACTGTAAAGCGGCTCTCTGAAGCAAGACAACAATCATCTGTACCCTTCTTATCCCCCCAATACCTGTCAAAGTTACACAGATGCTTAAAATATATAAAACTTCTAGTCAGCGTGTAGTGACCTTAGTAAATACCCCTGCAAATCGACAGGCAAAGGGGTTGATACTTCAGTCTAAAAGACAAACAGTGCTGTCCCAGGCAGAGGCTGCCATGGCTAAGTCAGACACTCTTTCCTCCGTGGTAGACTGGCAAGCACTGGAACCGGGAGGGCTGCCCATGAGGGAGTCCACCCCTCGCCAAGAACACTTTCGTATAAGCACATAAAAACCCAGTGGTTATCAGACGGAGACAGAAATTAAAACTGGACCTTCAGGAAGGTAGAAACCCCAAACAATACAAAATAATGAAAACCCTGTATATTAAGAAGGACACCTGGGTATAGGGGAGAAACACATACGTACATACTATTAATGTCCCCAGATGACCAATTAGCAATACAAAACTTACCAAAAGATTTACTCAAGAAAAAGATTTAAAAAGGTTGGGGGGGTTGCTGATTAGCTTTTGCACTTCTACAAGAGAGGTTCAGATTTAACTTTAACATTTGCTAAAATACACGAATTGGCAAAGTTTCATATGCTTAAATTACAGTTAGACCTACAGACCTCACTAATTTAAGCATAGTACCCTCTGTAACCTTAGGAGAGTAACTAAATATTAAAAGAGAGTGAAAATAGGTAAGCCTCACTATAACTTGAGCCTTGCCTAAATTTCATAATCATTGTAAGCCTTGCCCTAAAATATCCCATAAACACTCTGACACAATGAATAATAAATTAAAATTAAATTAAGTCTTTGGCACTTACAAAATGGCTTGATAAAATGGGACTCCGTGGACTTCCAGTTAAAATGTTAATATGGCCCAATATAAATTAAAATAGGGCCTTTGAGGATTAAGACATTATATAAGATCTAATTAATGAACAGGTAATTGTCTCCACTACTTCTCCATTCCTGATTTTTGTCCAATTTTAAACCTGAAAAGAATAAATGATACCTCATGGTGGAGTGGATTAATATACCCTTAAGGCTATGATCCTATCCATTAATGCTCCATATCCATCACCCTATTATTATTATTATTGAAATTATTAGCTCCATCAAATCAGCAACTGATAAATATTTTGTTACTATACTTTTGCCTATTTTAGCAGTATCTGCAGTTTGCCTTCCCCTCTGACAATATTCCTAGACTACGCCTGTTACAGCTCCATAGCTTTGTCACACAGCTTCTGCATATAAGATCTTGGCTATCTCCCTTTTCTCCAGGAACACAGATACGATGTTGCAATGATGCATTCTCCTCCCCAGGAGCTTCCTGTGACACATGCACTGAGGACATACAAGTCTAATATATTTTAATGCATTTTGGATTCTGTAGGCAACATATTCCTCATTTACACATTTAACTTAATCTCACTTACAAATAAGTCTTCTTTAAATGGGGCTACCTCCAAATAAAGGCTCTAGAAACTGTCCACATTAAAATCAAAAGGCACACAAGTAGTGCTCTCAGAGATCCCTTCACTGTTGAGGCTTTTAGAAACCTTTCATGCCTTCTGGAATCTCTAGACTACCTGTCATGGCCATAAGTTCCTGATAGGCTTCCAGTGGAAGAAACCACCTTATTGGTCTTTGTGCTATATTATGATTAGCGTGAACATTGCAGGTCAACTACTGGACTCTTCTGGAGATAGAGGCTTTTATGGACTCTGAGCCTGCGACCCTCAATACTCAGGCAAACATTGTGCTATCGATCATAGAAGCAGCATTCCACAAATTTGGTGCAGCTACCGAAGACTCCTTAATGTAGGATGGAGCCCAGCCTGGTTCTTCTGACATGTTTCACATGCAAGAGGAGATGACCTCCACTGTCTACAGTCTTTTTTCTGATGCCATGGTGTTGGATGAGACCATCCTAATGCCAGACAACTTGGGTATGTGGGGGTCCTCTTTTGTTGTCCCCTAAGGGGACAGCACTTGAGTTCATAGTTGTTACAGGTGAAACTTCCAGCATTATAAGTGATGGATCACAGTGGAATGTTGTTGCTTTCTATCCTTAAACCAGGACGTCCCGGTAAAGAAAGGAACACAGTGTCAGTGTCCTTGTCCAAATTTCAGACATTATCGTAACACTGAATGTTAGTAAATGTCTCCAACTGCACATTTTTTACAAACTTTAGGGCCATTTCCTACAAGTTGTCCCTTTTAGGGTAAAGAATCCTGTGACTCTTGTTTCACAGGTACCCAAAATAAAAAACAAAGTTACGTGTATATCTATGTATAATAAAGTCACAATGAAAGGCCTTACTAGGAACCCTTTTGGAGTGTCACTTTCACTTCAAGAATGTGTAATAGGCTCTCAAGAAAGTAATTCAGTGGAATTTTTATCACCCAGATGGAGGTCCCAGGCAGCTGGATTAATTGAGACCTACCTGGTTCTTCAAAGAACTCCTATTTAAGTTGGAAAATGACAGACTTCTAAATGGGTCTCTGTGTCTTATTCAGGGATTGATCTTTCTTCATTCAAGGCATTTTGGCCAACTCACATGTAAGATCACCTAAACCCTTCCCCACTTCTCTTTCCTCCATTTAAATTTGGCTAAATCTCGTCTCCATTTATGCTCCTGGCTCTCCTTAAGGAAAATTTCC
Organism: Mustela nigripes; assembly: GCF_022355385.1. Lineage (NCBI taxonomy): Eukaryota > Metazoa > Chordata > Mammalia > Carnivora > Mustelidae > Mustela > Mustela nigripes. The sequence goes on along the minus strand of NC_081559.1, from coordinate 5,301,030 downwards.
CATGCCTTAAGGAAAACCTTGTAGAGGTTATTATCAACTGTGCCATTTTAAAAATTAATGAAGATTATTGCTTTTCCCCAGATGCCACTGCCCTGTATTGGTTTATGCTCTGACACGCCAGTGCCTTCTCCTACTCAAACTGTCCACCAGGCCTGCCCACCCTGAGTCTCTGACCTAAGTACCACCACTTCTTTCTCTTTGTTACCAACACATACCACTAACCTTTATATATACCAATGAAGTATCAGTTGATGCCCTACAAAATGCAATTACTGGACTCCCACATTGACCCAAGCCATATACTGAGATATTATTGTCATAAAAAATATATAGCTCATAGTTTTAAAACACTTTAAAACTACACCAAAAATATCATCAGAGACTTTTTAGAAATTCCAGGTCTGTTTTCCTGACTCACGCCATACGGTATGATCAGGTTGTGAGCTAGCTTTCGAAAGGTCCTTATTTTTCTATTTGTTTTTCATCTTTTACTCTCATGATAAAATGTTATCTACCCTGTTTAGGACAACTTGTACTCTACCCTGTGAAAGGCTTCTCTGCAATATGGCTACTTAAATTACCCAAAATAAATAATCTAAAACTTATGACAAAACTTTAAAGGGTCAATATAGGTATTTTTATTTATTTAAAAGCTGTCTTGACAGAGTTTTGGGCTCTTGGCTTGAGGCCAGTCAGTTCTTCTCTTCTGAGCAGTTAAGCTCACACCTCAACCACTTCTATCATTGGGTCCTCATAGTCCAGGCCAGTATGCACTTACCCTAATTCCCCTGGGGTCAGCTGTCAGATAATTTGGGACAGTTCCTATGCATTAGAGTCTAGGAAATTATTCAAGTTGGTGAATTCATAGGAAACCTGGAAAACTTACTTAAACACACCCAGTTTGTTAGACATAAACTGTTCCCTTATAACTTCAGCTTGCTATTATCCTATCCCCAGGTACAAGCCTCCACGTAGTCCTGCCTGGAACTCTTCTCATTTGGAATTGCAAGTCATAGAGTTCTGGTTTTTATCTTTCCTAGTGTTTTTGTGTTGTATCCCTCCATCAAAAGTACCTTTAAATTTTATAAAAACATACATACACTTTGCTGTTCCTCCCTATGGTTGGATTATATATCCCTGTTCCTGTACTCTGTTGCTATTCAGTTTGACTTTTATGAACAAAAGAATGTTAGCAGAGGTGACAGTGTGTCACTTCTGAGTGTAAGCTTTAGGAGACATTTGATGCTTCCATCTTGTTCATCTGTCACCCTCATAAGAAAAGCTACCTTGGGTAGCTGCTCTCCCTTCACCCATAATGAATTTATGGAGAGCCGGACCTTTCTAGTCAGGCTCAACTGGACCCACACCCAGAAGTCCAGCTACTCAGCCCCGCAGAGGCTGGAGGAGCTATTCCAGTCGGCCACAGGTAAATGATAAATAAATGCTTAATTTGTATGCCAATGAAATTTTGTGGCGATTTCTGGCAATAACTGATAGAAAGTCCCTAGACTTATGCTAAGGCTTTTAACTATGTTTGAAAAGAGAAAGGCCTGCAACTTTAGAAACCTGGTCCGGAGTGGCACTGGGCAACCATAGCTAACTGAGATACTGAAAAACTATTCTCTGTTTGTTCTTTCTATAGACTGAAAATATTCTGCAGAAGCAAGAGTGGTATAAAATGTCTTGGATGACATCAAATCACACTATATCTTTCAACAGTGAATCTATAGGCACAAATGCTTGAAACAATGTCACAAAATTGACAAAGTTTTTTTTAGTGGTGGTAACTTTACAGCAGCCATGTCTGGTTATTTTATCAAAGCAAGTATGCAATATCTCCCTTTCATGGGAGCAGGGATTTTCAAGCAGAAAATGGGCCAAGATTCAAAACTGGAGAATTACAAGGGAATCCACTTAATTAATGAGTGAAAGAATGTATTTATTTCCCAACATGATTATACAGGTAAATTCATAGAAATAAACCAATGTTTATACCAGAAAATATTTTTAAGATAGATAAAATATATTATTCACACAAAAATCTCAGAACAGCAAAAGACTTAGGTTAAAATAATCTTACCAATATTCTGAAAAAAAATTAAAGAAAATATAAGAGTCAAGATTGAAATGATTTGAGACATAAAAATATATCAGTTCCATCCAATGTAAATAGTAAATGAAACTCTAAAATAATTGTTAATATTAGACTTTGACATCATACTTATTGAAGAAGTACAAATGGAAATTATGTGAATAGTTAATTGCTAAGCATTATGGGAAAAACGAGGAACTATAAGATCTATAATTTCAGGAGGAATTTATATTCTAGAACCACACAAGTCGACAATATGAGAATGATCCTAAGACAAAAGAGAGTTATATGGGGCACATAGGGGGCTCAGTCAGTTAGGCATCTGAATCTTGGTCTCAGGTGCGGGGAGGGATCAAGCCCCGAGTTGGGCTCCATGCCCAGCAGGGAATCTACTTGAGGATTCTTTCTCTCCCTCTCCTTCTGCCTCTCCTCTCCTCTCTTTCTAATAAATCAATAAATCTATTTTTAAAAAAAGTTAAAAACAGGGTTATACAATTTTTTATGAGTGAAATAGGTGTTTATTGTGTAGATGAGAATCCTGTCCCACAGAAAGTTTCAACACACTTTTTAATCTATACAGCTAAATGGAAGTAGAGTCATAACTAGTGCTTAAGTCCCTGTACATCGAGTTCAGGGATCATTAATTTATCATCTTCACATGAAACTTTGGGGTCCCTGAGTAGCTCAGTCGGTTAAGTGTGTAACTCGATTTCAGCTCAGGTCATGATTGAGCCTCCTGACTGGGCTCTGTGTTGAGCATGAAGCCTGCTTAAGACTCTCCCTTTTCCCTACCCTCACTGATGTGTTTAAAAAAAAAAAAAAGTAAGAAAATAGAAACGTAATGATGTAGTGATTCTTCAGTAAGCATGGTAGAGATTCAGAAATGAGAAGAAAATAGCATTTAGTGTCAGTATGTACCCAGAATTTTTCTGGAAACTATACAACTTGAATGAGACTTAGAGGATGGTTGAATATACTATCAAAGGGCATGTGGCTAAAAAGAGCAAGAATTTAAATTGCCGGTTTTATGACCAGTGATTAGAAAGCCTAACAAAACTCAAGTCCTAATTATATAAAGTAAGAGTGGCAATTAAAGTTTAAAAATATTTAAATTTGCATGTAATGAACATACATTTTATTGCTACATACTAATATATCTATTAAATACAATATGAACTTTTCCTAAGGAAAAAGATCTTGAAATAGAGTATATTAATATTCTATCATGAACCACAGTTTAAAAGACATACTTTGATAATATTATGCAAAAATATGAAAAAATATTGAAATTTTCGTATAAGAATTACTGCTTCATTCTGGTTGGGTAATTACAGGGACATATATTAAAGGCATTATAGAATCAGTGAATTTCATAATTGGAGAGTATCTAACAATGTATATAACAAGCAACTAAACATTGTTAATCTCTTGTATAACAGATCTGATATTTGGTCATGGCTCATACTTAAAAACCTTCAAGGAATACTCCCTTCATCTTTTCTTCCAAAGAATTGTTGACTCATTCTTGAGCATTTATTGCTCTTATACTGGTGTGAAATCCTAGTTCAATGCTTACTCCTCTGTAATTGTATCTTTTCCAAGCCAATCTACCAATATTTCTTTCCTTCAACCATTCATTTTGTGATATAGTATTAAGTCACTATACAAATAATCCTTTTATTCCATTTTTTTTTAAATAGAGTTATCCATATTCAAATTTGAGAATTATAGTGTAACATATCCAGCCTACAGTAGAGGGGAGTTCTCCCCCTCGTTACTTTAAATACTTTATTTCAATTTATGTAGAATATGTATCTTTTCTTGGCTACAATATAATGTTTCAGATTGAATATGTTAAGTCATAAGGTCTAATTGTTATCATTAGGAAAAATTCTCTTTTATCTACTTGTAAGGTCGATATTTTGTGAACAAGTAGAAAAGCTACTCTTACACCTGTTAACTTGTACTTGTCACATCAATCTCTGCAAATTGCCTGTCATTTTTGCTTTTAAATTGGTTATTAAATTTTATATAAAAAATTACCCTGTTTGGGGGCACATACAAAATTAATAGGCATCTTTTCTAAATTTTTATCAAAATATTGAAAAATATCAAGTAGGACAAAGATTTAAAAGAATGACATTTAATTGAAACTAAACCATGAACAATTGGATTAAAGTCTAGATCTCGCTAAGAAACAAAGTGGTAATGAGAATACACCTTGAAAAGTGCCTTGAAAAGTGAAATGGATGGATATTACAAAGTTCCTGAACAACAGAAAAATAAGCAAAATAACTTTATTTAATCATCATACTTAAAACATATATTTAAAATCAATGTTACAGTCCTTAGTCTCTACCATATCCATTCACATGTTAAGTAGTTCCATTTGCTACATTTTATTGCTACAGTGTTTTCTCTCTTGTTCACTTTCCTTTCTAGAGAGAAAATTCCTCAAAGATAGAGGATATGTAACCACATTACCCACAAGACTAGACATATATATCTGCAAATAATCACATGTTCATTTATTTAACAAAACATCTCATTAAACTTTATGGTTAAAATTATATTCATGTCAGCCCATAGTTAAGGCCATTTCTTTAAATTTGGGGAATTTATTTCTGCACTCATTTTTTAAAAATATGAGCATAAAGAGTGTAATGGCATTCAAATATTCAAAAAATTTACTTAGGCCAGTTTCAAACATAGAATTTCACATAGAACAAGAAACATAACGAATCTATTAAATGAGCCAGAATATCAAGTCACAGTTCCCTAAGCCATTAGAAGCTGTGTGGATCCTCTCTCAGCTGGAAGTGACTAACTCTCGGTGTCATAGCATCCTGCTGACAGCTTAGCTTTTATATGACAGTAGTGATTAAATATTATCCATAAATTTTTTTTCATTTCATGAAATTGAATCATAATTTTCAAGGCAAATAAAAGATTCATTTGTCACAAATATTCATAGAGCTGTCCTCAAATGATACCATGAGATTAGACTTCTTTCAACTGAACTTGCAGAGAATAGATTCAAAATCTCAATATGTCAAAAATGAAAATTAACTCCTTATTCATCTTCCAAGTAACAAGGGGGAAATTGTCTATGATCATCCTCTGGCCAGATTTTCTGTCAGATATGTATATAATGAAGTACAACAGGGGTTTAAAAAATACCTCTCTTTAAGAACTTAACTCTTGGGGCGCCTGGGTGGCTCAGTGGGTTAAGCCTCTGCCTTTGGCTCAGGTCATGATCTCAGGGTCCTGGGATGGAGTCCCACATGCATCACATCGGGCTCTCTGCTCAGCGGGAGCCTGCTTCCTGCTCTCTCTCTGCTTGCATCTCTGCCTACTTGTGATCTCTATCATATAAATTTAAAAATCTTTAAAAAAAAATTAACTCTTTCCTACTGTGAGATACAGTAAAGCTAACAAAAGGGCATCCTCTCTTCCCCTGTAATTTCATAAGATGTTGGTTTTATTTTTTTTCCAAAGAAACAAAATAATAGGAATCCTAAAAACCCTAACCATAAATTACAGGATTAGAAAAAACAAACAAACAAACACAAGCTGTGTATAAATAAAAGAAATGAGCCTTTCCAATTTTTCAGGCTGATAATCAGAATTTTTCTTTGCAACTTTTGAGAAACAACTTTAAAAAGTCAAAGCCATCATTTTAGGTTCCTTTGAATTTTACCTGCTGGAAAACCAAAATAGTGCAAGAGGCCAGTTTTAGTTTGGATGATACTTAGAACTGATGGGTTTCTTTTATGTTACAACTTTTTCACTGGACACCTTTTATACACCATGCACTGTGTCAGATATCACTTGGTGATACAGTCAGGGATTAAGAAATCATGGTGCATTCGCTAATTAACTCAAAAAGTATTTCTTTAACCAGGCACTTTTATAGGTGCTGTAGGTAATTCTTTAAATGAAGTAAACAAATCTTTATGTATTTCATATTTTAGTAGAGGAAGGAAAGGCAGAATAAAACCACGTTGATATATAATATATAACATTATGGGGTTATAAGTACTATGAAGAAAAACAAAGCAAAGAGATGAATCAGAGTTGATGTATTCTTTCACTCTTTAAGCAGATATTTATTGAAGACATATTATAAGCCACCTACTTTTTATGTAAGAGGGGCCCATCAGGTAACAATAACAATTTTTTTTTACAAATACCCTTATTAAGTTATACAGTAAGGATAAAAGCAATAAATATAAACAGGCAAATAACGTGATGTTAGAAGGTGAAGTGTGCTGTGGAAAGTTCTTCAGATGTAACACTAAAGGGGAGAGTAGTGCTTCCTGGGTGGGCTCAGTCAGTTAAACATCTGACTCTTAATTTTGGTTCAGGTCATAATTTCAGGATTGTGAGATCAAGCCCTTCATCAGTCTCTGTGCTGGGCATGAATCCTACTTAAGATTCTCTGTCTGTTTCTGTCTCACTCTGCCCACAATTGCCTCTCTTAAAAAACTGCCTTTCTCAAAAAAGGGAAAAAAAGAAAAAAGTTAAAAAAAAAAAAAAAAAAAAGGAGGAGAGTAGACCTCGGGAACAAATGAGATAGCCTAAAATGTTGGTGCAAGTTCATAATGGGCGTCTGCCATATTTTAGCTCCTATCAGGGCTGGCTCTAGAGTCAGCAGTAAGGCGATTCCTCCCAAAGAGCAGAGCTATGACACTGAACTTCAATTATTTATTCCCATGGCAGGTGAGGTAGCAAGAGGTACTGATATACACTGATTTCTAGGTTGTGTTGGTGGGTTGGCTCATTGGTCAGAGTTCTCAACTAAAAATGACTGGTGAGTTAGGGCTAAGAAGTCTGGGGAAGAAGCATGTGCATGGGCACAAAGCAAGCAGGTATGTCTAACTAATGGTCATTTCTATCAAAGATATCCAGGGAGATTTCTTCAGACAAGGTACACATGCACAAGGGGCTTATGACCAGAATGGTCATAACAGAAGTGATAAAATGGGTCTCTATTCACCAAGGCTGACCTGGTTGCTACCATTGATGACTGCCCAACCTGATAAGTGTAGAGACTATTGCAGAGTCTTCTATGTGGCACTATTACTTGGCATATCTATCCAGCCACTTGGAGACAGGCCAATTAAATATGACCCCTTCTGTCATGGAGAGAACAGTAATTTCCTTTTCCAGAAAACATGTACACTTGGATATACATTTGTCTTTTTTTCCACAGTACATCCATCACCACCATCATCTGTAATTTCCTTTTCCAGAAAACATGTACACTTGGATATACATTTGTCTTTTTTTCCACAGTACATCCATCACCACCATCATCTGAGGGCTTACAAAATACCTGATATCTCAACAGAATATTTCATGTGATGTTGCCTCAGGCCAAGATACCCACTTTATCAAAAAAGAGGTATGATGATGGGGTTATAAGATTCATGGGTCTTACTAACTACATTCTATTACACTGTTAGGATGAAGGCTCCGTTAAGGAACCAGCTCAGATAAAAAATCCAAGAGTATTGTTTTCTAGTATATGGTTTACACATTGAACCATCAGCTGATATTTATGTCTTGGAAGCATGGAGGAGAGGTAAGACTACCTCCTTATCATTAGTCCCAGTTACTACTCACTTTTAAAATTTGTGTTTCCCATACTGCTTTAGTTTTTGCTAAATTAGAGGTACTATTTTCCAAGTGGTTAAAAAAGATAGAAGAACTCTGAGCTTCTAATTCTGGTGAACCTGATATGGAATGGGAGGAGTGGTCTATCTTGATAACCATGAGAAGATATATATAGCTCCTACTACACAAGAAGTTCAAAAAGATATGCGTGGAACCTTACAAATTCCCTGGGATGTCTCCGCTGTTTTGTAACAACTGAAAATGTCAATTGTATAAAACACAATTCCCCAATTTCAAAGTAATTTAATAATCACAATGCTTAAGGATCAAGATCAGGATCATCTTATCCATCAAGAACCCAGATAACAGCTTCAGTTGGCAAACTGAAGCTTCCTTTAATATCTTTGAAGTTTCTTTTGTGTTGGTTTGTTTGTTTAAGAATATAGCAACTCACAATAACACTTAGACTTTGTACTTTCACCCTTATTTTCAGGGAAGAATTGAAAGTGAGTATTGAATATTTCAGCAGAGTAGGAAAAGATCTGAATTGTACAAGGAATAGATTGTATAAATTCAGTTTATGAATTATCTGATCTCTGCTCCCCGGCCTTGTTTTCAGAGTGGAGTGGCACCTAATGCCTGATATAAAGTTACCATTACTGTTCCCACCTCCACCTCAAAAGACTGAGAAACCCACTGGATGTATCCTATCAGTGCTTCAGTTCTAACCTACGCTGAGAGCCCTTCCTAACCTTCCACTGGGTTTCTGATTGTCAGTGAAGTCCATGCAGTTTCCTCAACAGTCACCATAGTTTCAAAGGAGTTAAAGCTTACTGGGGTGAACATTGAAGGTGGGAGACTTGTTATACGGATAATTTTTCTCCCTACTTTTCCCAGGTTAAGCAGCTAGAGAAGAAACCTCTTTGAAGATGTCTGAGAAAAAAGAGAAATTGCTTGTTCTAAAGTTATTCTTTATAATTATTTTGCGCCCTTTCCAGCTTCATTCTCATTTCCTTTCCTCCTTTCGTCCATAGGACTTCATGGCCAGTAAAATGTTATTGCATGAATTTTGCCTCAGGTTGGCTTGTCAAGGGAACACAGACTAAGACAGCATATAACAAAACGTTAGTCAACATTTACCATTGCCTGTGGAGGCCATGATAATATTAGGGACTATGGGAACATCAGAAGACACAAACCTACTGAAGAAATCTACCATTTATTTCAAAAATTTTTAGAAGACTAAGCCTGAAAGCAATGATTTAACAGACATAGTTCTAGGATGTTCATTATTATATAACTCTCCATAACATAAATTTTCTCATAAAAAAGTGATCGTTCTTCTAAATTAATTATTTTTTTCCTTTTAAGTTTATTCATGTATGAAAAGTGAAGATACTACTGTTAATGTGTTGACTCTTAGCAAAACATTTTATGTTTATTTTGTATAATATTCTAGATATTTTACTTAATCAAAATTAAAAAAACAAAATAATTTTAGGCAATATATACATTTTCTGTTTGCTATCCATTACTAATTAGACTTTTAACATATATGAAATTTTGAAAAACCAACTTTCAATAAATCTAAGTAAAGGGCATTGATACTGAATTTGTAATAAAGTACTCTATTTTTTTTTTTTTTTTGCATTTGTCAAAACTAACTGAATGTCTTTAATCAAAACAAGTATATCATGAATGGAGCTCCACAAAATTTAGCTTTGAAAGCATATAATTTTAGCAAATTGAAAATATTAAAAACATAACATGCAGACAGGAAGACATTCAAATTCCTACAAAAGCAAAGGCAAAAAATCAAACAAAATAAGAGTACTAATGGAGAACAAGATTTAAGTCTCAAGTTTTAGTTTACTTTGGAATCTCAATCTGTGAGAATAATCCTGTAGTACAATTGACATTGTATTAGAGACAGAATATACTATGACATTGATTAAAGTACTAAAATATGTGGTGAATTAACTTATTTCTCATGTTACTTTTAATCTTTAAATAATAAGTATAAAGAAGGGGCGCCTGGGTGGCGCAGTGGGTTAAGCCTCTGCCTTCGGCTCAGGTCATGATCCCAGGGTCCTGGGATGGAGCCCCTCATGGGGCTCTCTGCTCAGCAGGGAGCCTGCTTCCCCCTCTCTCTCTGCCTGCTTCTCTGCCTGCTTGTGATCTCTGTCAAATGAATAAATAAATTATTTTTAACAATATAAAGAATTCTTTCAGTGTTAATATTCATGTATATATGTTATTTTTATTTTTAGAAAGAATTGTATTTTGGAAAATAATTTTTGAATAAAGCTATTTTAGAGACTCGATATAATAAAACCAATTTTGTCAACTGATGAGTATTTCAGAAATTATATATTTCTAGTTATTTTAATGGCCCACTTATTCTTAAGGGTTTTGTGTTTTGTTTTGTTTTGCTTTGCTTTGTTTTTGGACATTGATAGGTATGACGCCCATAATCCTAAGGCAGAAAAAAGAAATAATACATAATATACAAATTATAACTATGAAGTAGTGATAAGCCCTCTGAGGGGAAAGGAAGAGAAAGTTGCAATCAGGATAATTTTAGATCAGCTGGTCACTGAAGAAGTCCTAGACAAGGAGATACTTTAGCAGTTAAAGATCAAGGGATGCTGGATCTACATGGATATCAGATAGAAGAGCAATTTGGCAGAGGCAAAATGTGAGAAAAAGACCTGAGTTGACACTAAGCCTAACTGGTCCTTAAAATACAAAAAGGTCATTGAGATTGGAGGAGAGCTAGCAAGGCACTGGTGGTTGGAAAGTACACAAAGTATTAGTGAGAAACTAGAACAGATCACGGAAGGCCTTGTAGATTCTTGAATTGTTTTCTTTTGTTTTGTTTTTCTCATTCAGATTATGAGGAAGGGCATTGAAGGATTTTGAGCATGGAGTAACATTTTCCAGTTTATGTTTAGAAACAATCTTCTAGGGGAACCTGTGTAGCTGAGTTAGTTAAGTGTCCAACTCTTGATTTCTACTCAGGTATGATCTCAGAGTCATGAGATTGAGCCCTACCTCGGGCTCCACTTTTGGTGTGGAACCTGCTTAAGATTCTCTCTCTCCCTCTCCCTTTGCTTCTACCTCCTCCCTTAAGAAATAAAAGAGAAGAAAGAAAGAAAGAAAAAGAAAGAAAGAAGAAAGAGAGAAAGAAATTTTTCAATATTATTTAGTCTCTTTTATAAAGCAAAAGCCAGGAATATTGGTGTCACTTTTGTGTATTTTCTGATTGCTATAGGGAAAATAGATTGTAAGGACTGAGGCAGAGGTGGGGAACATAATAAAACAAAAAATGGTGGACATATCATTAGTAAAATTTAAGACAGGGAAGGAACATAGCAGATTTGAATGTCCTATACATTCTAAGGGTGGTGCTACCTATTTACATAAATACGTATATGATTAATAGATATGTTTATTAATCACAGCTTACTGTGATTGCATATAAATTTTTCAAGCATATGTGAAGATAATACACAAGTATATAGTTAAATTAACTGTAACCTAAAACTTTCAGAATTATTCTTGACAAGGATTAAAGTTTAGTACAAAAATTAATGAAATGATATTATCTCAATATGTATATGCAAATATGAGAAAGTGGTTATGCTCAACAATCGCACAAGTAAAAGATTATTATAATAAGCTCTATCATCTGAATTAATGAATGGCTCACCTCACTTGATAAGGTCACATAGAGTCCCAGTGCATCTCCTAATACAATTTTGTCATTCAGCTCTATGAATCTGCTTAATTAATTCTGTATATTTTAACAAGAAAAAAAAAGTCACAAAGAGATCAAGGTAAGTTGCCTTTGAGAGTCAGTCAGAAATCAAAAAGAAAACAAACTCTACCTGGTTTAGTGTATTCCCCAAATTTATGGTTCTGGTTTTTTTTTAATATTTTCTAGTGATTCACCATGTAGATATTTAGTGGTGGATAAGATATTTAAATTTTTCTTTGATATAAACCACCATATTTTATTTCCTAGTTAAGTTTCTTGAAATTTCTTATCTCATAGGAGTAGTGATTAATAAAATTATGTATGAGATGACCACATATATAAGATCTATGAGGCTTTCACTCCCTGAATATCTATATTTGATTGTTATTACTTTCCACCTCTGTGGGATGAATATAGATAGCTCCCTATAAGGAAAATAGTTTGCCTTGAAAATAAATTTATGTGCAATCTCATCAAGTCATCCTTGGAGATGGAACCTGGAAGCAAAACATATTACAATGCCAAATGTGTTCCTCAAGAGGCCAAATAAATTAAATCTTCAGCAGGGAATCTACATAAAGACTAGATCACAACAGTCATGTTCTGCAGCGAGATTTAAAACATTACTGAGAGTTACACAACACTGTGTGGCCCTATCAAATCACTTTATTATTCCCTGCTAATTACACTAAAACCATTACCCTTTTAAAAATATTTTTACTTTTCTTCTAAACATAAGTTGTTAAAAAATAACCATAACTGAAGTCATCATTACTATATTCTTAGCTATTACACACATTAACAAGATCTCTTATTCACCTCAACTCTAAGAAAATTTAGTTGAAAGGTTATGACATAGGGCAGAGTTTGCTGCCTAATGAGGAAAAAGATGCTCTCTAAGGGCTAAAAAAGTAGTTCTAACAGGACTTCTACTCCTGCTATCATTTCCATTCAGTTTATAACTTTAAAAACTATGGTTCCCAAACTGTGTGCCAAAGTCCCCTGGGGCACCAAGATAAACTAACAGGAGAATTATGGGATTTTTTTTTTAAATTTTAAGGAAAACTGACTGACATCGATTGGACATCATGGAAATTAAACTGTTAACTTTTTTGGATCAACTCAATAAATGGAACTATTAATTTTTGTTTATTTTTTTTGTTTTTGTTTTTGTTTTTGTTTTTTTGACTGCAAAGTATTGTGGAAAAAAAAAAATGTTGGGATGCTAAAGATGCCATGATCTGAGAGAGTCTGGGAACCACTGTTTTGTAATAGGTGTAGGACACTGTGCAGGGAAACCTTCAACTTGACTATGAGCATCCAGTGATCAATTTAAAAAGTGAGAGATACAATATTATTTTATATCCCTTCCATTGGATTATCAGTACAAAAAATACCAAGTTCAATTAGCAGATTAGGATTCTTAGCAAGAACTAAGAAAGAAATAAGCGGACACAATTTAGGCAGCAGGATATGGAGGATTAAGCTCTTTCTGTTCATTAACCTCTTAAATTTATTGTGCATCTGGAATTGTCTAAATTATTTGTTCAGATTATTGGAACACTTGTACTTCTCCTCCAAAAAAAGACCACAAGAAAAAATAGGAATTAATAAATGTTAATTTGACTACATAAACCTGTCTAGGGATGCTTAAAACAGCCTGCTTATTCACTAAATAAAAGGTAGTATCTTTCTTCAGCTGAGATTATTTAAATTATACTTATTTCAAGCATGAGAGTATTTATACACAAAGTTTCTCATGCACTTTAAAATGAAAAAGTAGATTCTTTCTTTAAAGAATGGCATAGGGGTTCCTGGGTGGCTCAGTGGGTTAAAGCTGCTGCCTTTGGCTCAGGTCGTGATCCCAAGGTCCTGGAATCAAGACCTGCATCAGGCTCTCTGCTCCGAGGGGAGCCGGCTTCCTCTTCTCTCTCTCTGCCTGCCTCTCTGCCTACTTGTGATCTGTCTGTCAAATAAATAAATAAAATCTTTTAAATAAATAAATAAACCGGAAATAACAAGTGCTAGCAAGGATGTGGAGAATTGGAATTCTTGTGCGTTGCTGGTTGGAATATGTAACTGCTGTGGAAAGCGAGATGGCATTTCCTAAAAAAATTAAAATACAATTATAAGATCTAGCCATTCTTATGTGAGAAAAAAAGGCAGAAGAAAAATTATTAAATTTCCTTACTGTCTGGAGCCCACTGACAAGTTCTTGCAACCAGCAGAGAAACTCAACTGCTTCAGTGTTAATACCTTGCTAAGGAAAAAAGGCAATCTAGCCTGAACCCCGCCTCCCACTTCGAGGATACTTTTAAATCTACTTTAATGCATAAAAACTCCTTAAGAAACTTCCTTTATCTCTAACCCTTCAAGATATGTGTTGGCAATCATCCCCCAATCATCCCCCAAGAATATGGACCACCCATAGGTCTCATGACTAAAGTTTTATTAGATGGTAATAAATGACCTTTTCTCAATGATAGTTAGCCCACTCAAGGTCCTGGAAATCTTGCCTCCAAAATTCCTTAGACACTTAATCCTATCCCTAACTGCCTCCCAAATTGAAAGTATATAATGGGCCACTCCTCATGTCCCTGATGCAGTTCTTTCTGTCCACAGGTCCTGTCCCTGTGTTAAAAAAAAAAAAAAAAAAAAAAAAAAAAACAAACAAAAAAAAACTACCTTTTTGCACGAAAGATGTCTCAAGAATTCTCTCTTGGCCATTAGCCTTGAACTCTAACATCGTCTTTCCTACAACAATTCTGCTTTTAGGTATATACCAAAAGTAATTGAAAGCAGGGACTTGAAGAGATATTTTTGTGCTCATGTTCATAACAGCATTACTTGAAATAGCCAAAATATAGAAACAGTGTAAGTGTCCATTGATGGATGAATGGATAAACAAAATGTGGTGTATGTAAACACTGGAATATTATTCAGTCTTGAAAAGAAGGAATTCTGACACACGCCACAACATTGATGAAACCTTGAAGACATTACACAAAGTGACCCAAGCCAAACACAAAAGGACAGATATTACAATATTCCACTTACATGAGGTCTTTAGTTAGTGAAATTCTTAGGGACAAAAAGTAGAATTATGTTCCCTGAGGGCTGAGGGGGGAGGAGGAATGAGAAGCAACTGTTTGATGTGTTAGGTCCCCCAATAATGGGTCTGTGATTAAAAGAGCGAGGCTGATACAAAGCGAAGGTCAAGCAAAGCTTTATTTCGTACCAAGCATCAAGAATCAAACTGACCGGGTCAGGGCCATCTCTTACAAAGATGCAACCTCTCCCTGCCTTACAGACTAACTTTTATAGAGCCAAGGCCATGTGGTTGGGCCTGGCCACACACAGGTGGCCAATGAGATTGTAACACACAGAGAAAGCTGCACAGTCATGCTAGGTCACACACGGGTGGCCAATTGAATTACAATTTACCCTATAGTAGCTATTTGAACTAGCTTATCACTTCGGCCAGAATTGGTGCCCAAAAGGGTCCCAAAAGGCGGGGCCCACACTCCTTGGTAGCTAGGGAGACAGTATGCGCGCTCTACTGATTGGATGTCTCCACCTGACCCAACTCATCCCTGCATTCAGGCTGTTATCTTCACCTGACCTGACCCACCCTTGTATTTGGGCTTTGTTACCTGGGACTGGTTTCCTGGACTTGGTTTTAAGTAAGTTCCCCTTGGAGGGGGGGACAGGGTCAATTTAAGTTTTAGTGCATAAACAACAAAATGGCTGTTCAACCGAGGTGGGGCAGCTCTGGCTAAATAGGCCCTTACACAATGCACTCAACCTCCTGTTTGAAAACGGAAAAAATTCTAAAGATGGATGGTACCACTGGTTGCTCCCTAATGTGAAAGTACTTAATGCCCCAGAACTGTACACTTAAAAATTATTAAAATGGTAAATTTTACATTATGTATATTTTACCATATTTGATTTTAAAAAGAGGTATCTTCAGATAGGAAAAGGATATCAGGTGGGTATTTGTATCTATACAAATAAATAAATGCACCAAAAATAGTAAAAAAAAAAAAAAAAAAAAAAGAGAAACATTTTATTTGTAGTAGCTCTGTAAGAAAAGTAACTGTCAAAATTAAAATATTGTCGTTTATAACACGGGTAAAGGAAAAGTAATGATAATAAATGTAAACACACACACACAAAACATTAAAAAAAAAAAGACCAATTCCCTAAAATGGTTCAAGCCACCACCTTAAATACAAACTCCAGCAAAGACAAGAGAAGGTGCCAATGGGGAGGAAAGCCAACTTGGGTGGTTATCAAGCAAAACACAGTAAGCAAGAGTGTGATTATTATGCAGATTTAAGTCAGTTGTGTTTTCTATTGATAAGGGTTTCTAGAGATTTTGTCACCCTCCTCTTCCTAGTACAGACAAGAAGACACCTGTACAAATGGAGATTTCCCTCAAAATGCAAATGTCTCTAACTTCTAGGTTTTTAAAGCTACTCTTTCCCAAAAATAACCAGCTCAAGATAATCTTTAGGCAAAGAGGCATACTTTGGGGTGGTTAGTTCTGCCCCCCTTCAGAGTCACATCCAATATGAGTTAAAATGTTATTTTATGAGTTCACAATAACACTGAATGAATTCCAAGGTATTTAGAAAAGTGTCCATGTTATGACATTTCTCTCTTAGGTTCTATCATTTCTCAAAAAATATGCTGTCTGCAAAGTGATATGAGCACAGGAAAAATTAATAATCTCAATTTTGATTCTAATTAGATATGTGACATGAGTAAGTGATTCTGTGCATTTACTTCTTCATTAATATGCGAATAAACCACTTTTGAGTATATTACTGTGAACAGAATGAGAAAAATACATATTTGTTTCTCTGTACTTACAAAATATTTAAAAATACAAAGTATTCTAATCCATATTTTAAATATTTTTCATTATCATCATATCAACATACTGCCTATGAACCCATCATCTACTGAAATAATTAGATCATTAATACATGAAGTTCCTTATTGCAACATCTTCCCTGAATTTTGTATCTTTTATTTTCTTTTCAAATTTTTTGTTTTATCATGTATCTTCATAAGAATATAAAGCTGTACTTGTTTTAAACTTTTAAAATAATAAATTTTAATGGTAGTAGTCTATGCTTTACTCTTTCTTTCTTTCTTTCTCTTTTTTTTTTTTTTTTTTTACTTTTACTTGTAGGGACCTAGGACAGGCTGTTTCAAGATGAGCCACTTTTTTGGCATGAACATTAGTTTGGTGGCTGGCAGTCTCTGAATGCTTCCTTCATGATATACAGCAGGATTCCACTGGGGTTAGTTGCCTCTTTTCATAGCAAACAACCCTCTCTCTTTCACTCTGTGCTCTTATTTTCATCTCAATACCAAACCCCAGCAATTATTTTTCATTATCACATTTCACAGGTGGGAACCTTACTCCCACTCATAATGTATGCTCCCTTTGAACTCAAATTTCAAATTTCTGTAATTTTTCATAGACAACAAGCACAGAATGTTCTTGGTTGAGTCATTGCAAGAAAAAAAGCAAAAATGAGTAATAAAACAAAGACTACCCTTTGTATTATGATCTTAGATTTCCACAAGTATTTTATTTATAATTGTACTGTCTCATTAACTGTTCACAATGTAACAACTCATAAGGTCTTTTCTTTGAATAAATTGGAACTCCAATCATGAATAAATTGGAACAGAATTTTTCCAGATAATCTGTTGTTGTTATATAAATTTGAAGTATTTTTAAATTTTTATTTAATTTTATTTATTTTTTAAATTGTATTTTATTTTTGCAGTGTTCCAAGATTCATTGCGAATGCACCAGACCTAGTGCTCCATGCAATACCTGCATCCTTAATACACACCACCAGGCTCACCCAACCCCCCACTATCCTCCCCTCCAAACCCCTCAGTTTGTTTCTCAGAATCCACAGTCTCTCATGGTTTGTCTCCCTCCCTGATTTCTCCCAACTCACTTCTCCTCCCCATCTCCCCGTGTCCTCCATGTCCTCCTTACTCATGCTCCACAAGTAAGTGAAGCCATATGATAACTGACTCTCTCTGCTTGACTTATTTCACTCAGCAGAATCTCCTCCAGTCTTGTCCATGTTGATATAAAAGTTGGGTATTCATCCTTTCTGATGGAGGCATAGTACTTCATTGTATATATGGACCATATCTTCTTCATCCATTCATCTGTTGAAGGACATCTTGGCTCTTTGCACAGTTTGGTGACTGTGACCATTGCTGCTTTGAACATTGGGGTACAGATAACCTTTCTTTTCACTACATCTGTATCTTTGCGGTAAATACCCAGGAGTGCCATTGCAGGGTCATAGGGAAGCTCTTTTTTTAATTTCCTAAGGAATCTCCACACCGTTTTCCAAAGTGGCTACACCAACTTGCACTCCCATCAACAGTGTAAGAGGGTTTGCCTTTCTGTACACCCTCTTCAGTACTTGTTGTCTACTATCTTGTTGATTTTGGCCATTCTCACTGGTGTAAGGTTGTACCTTAATGTGGTTTTGATTTGAATCTCCCTGATGGCTAATAATGAGGAACATTTTTTTCATGTGTCTGTTAACCATTTGTATGTGTTCTTTAGAGAAATGTCTGTTCATGTCTTCTGCCCATTTTTTGACATGGTTATCTGTTTTGTGTGTGTTGAGTTTCAGGAGTTCTTTATATATTTTGGATATCAAGCCTTTGTCTGTCGTGTCATTTGTGAATATTTTCTTCCATTCCATGGGTTGCCTCTCTGCTTTGTTGACTGTTTCCTTTGCTGTGAAGAAACTTTTGATCTTGATGAAGTCCCAAAAGTTCATTTTCACTTTTGTTTCCTTTCCCTTTGGAGATGTGTTTTGAAAGAAATTGCTGTGGTTGATTTTGAAGAGGTTACTGCCTATGTTCTTCTCTAAGATTTTGATAGATTCCTGCCTCACATTAAGGTCTTTTATCCATTTCAATCTTATCTTTGTGTATGGTGTTAAGAGAATGGTCAGGTTTCATTCTTTTATACATAGCTGTCCAATTTTCCCAGCACCATTTATTGAAAAGACTGTCTTTTTTTCCACTGGATATTTTTTTTTCCTGCTTTGTAGAAGATTATTTGTCCATAGAGTTAAGGGTCCATATCAGGGCTTTCTACTCTGTTATACTGATCTATGTGTCTGCTTTTGTGCTAGTACCAAGCTGTCTTGCTGATCACAGTTCTGTAGTAAAGCTTGAAGTAAGGAAATGTGATGCCCAGTTTTGTTTTTCTTTTTCAACATTTCCTTAGCAATTCTGGGGCTCTTCTGGTTTCATACAAATTTTAGGATTGTTTGTTCTAGTTCTTTGAAAAATACCGGTGGAATTTTGATTGGGTTGGCATTGAAAGTATAGATTGCTATAGGCAGTATAGACATTTTAACAATGTTTATTTTTCTGGTCCATGAGTGCAGAATGTTATTCCATTTTTTTGTGTCTTCTTCAATTTCTTTCATGAGTGTTCTGTAGTTCCTTGAGTACAGATCCCTTACCTCTTTGATTAAGCTTACCCCAAGCACAAGAAGGGAAATATAAGATTAGAGCAGAGATCAATGAGATAGGAACTAGAGATACAGTGTAACACATCAATGAATCTAGAAACTGTTTTTTTTTTAAAGAATCAATAAGATCAATAATCCACCGACCAAACTAATCAAAAAGAAGAGAGGACCCAAATTAATAAAATTTTTAATGAAAAGGGAGATCTCATAACTAACACCAAGGAAACAGAAATAATCATCAGAAATCATTATCAACAGTTATATGCCAATAAGTTAAGCAAACTAGATGAAATGAATGCATTCCTGGAAACTTATAAACTTGCAAAACTGAATCAAGAAGAAATTGACAAGGTGAATAGACCAATATCTAGTCATGAGATTGAAGCAGTGATCAAAAAACTCCCAAAAAACAAAAGCTCGGGACCTGATGGATTCCCTGGAGAATTCTATCAAACATTTAAAGAAGAAATAATACCTATTCTTTTGAAGCTCTTTCAAAAAATAGAAACAGAAGGAAAACTTCCAGACTCTTTCTATGAAACCAGCATTACCCTCATCCCTAAACCAGGCAAAGACCCCACCAAAAAGGAGAATTTCAGACCAATATTCCTGATGAATGTGGATGCCAAGTTTCTCAAGAAGATCCTAGCTAATAGGATCCAACAGTACCTTAGAAAGATTATCCACCATGACCAGGTGGGATGTATCTCTGCGATGCAAGGGTGATTCAACATTCACAAATCAATATGATAGAACAAATCAATAAGAGAAGAGAAAAGAACCACATGGCCCTCTCAGTTATGCAGAAAAAGCATTTGATAAGATAGAGCATCCATTCCTGATTAAAATGCTTCAAAGTATAGGGATAGAGAGAACATTCCTCAACTTCATAAAATCTATCTATGAAAAACCCACAGCGAATATCATTCTCAATGGGGAAAATCTGACAGCCTTGTCTTTGAGATCAGGAACACAACAAGGATGCCCACTCTCGCTACTGTTGCTCAACATAGTACTAGAAATCCTAGCAACAGCAATCAGAAAACAGAAAGAAATAAAAGGTATTCCAATTGGCAAAGAAGAAGTCAAACTCTCTCTCTTCCCATATGACATGATACTTTATATGGAAAACCCAAAAGAGTCCACCCCCAAACTGCTAGAATTCATACAACAATTCAGTAATGTGGCAGGATACAAAATCAATGTACAGAAATCAGTTGCTTTCTTATACACTAGCAATGAACATATAGAAAGGGAAGTTAGAGAATTGATTCCATTTACTATAGCACCAAGAACCATAAGATACCTGGGAATAAACCTAACCAAAGAGGTATTTATTTATTTTTTAAAGATTTTTTTTGGTTTTATTTTTTGATAGAGAGAGACACACTGAGAGAGGGAACACAAGCAGGCGGAGTGGGAGAGGGAGACATGGACTTCCCACTGAACAAGGACCCTGATGCAAGGCTTGATCCCAGAACCCTGGAATCATGACCGCAGCTGAAGGCAGATGCCCAATCACTGAGCCACCTAGGCGCCCCTGAAATATTTTTTAATGTAACTTTATTCCTGGAATCATAATAATAATTACTTTTTAGTTCATTTTACCTAATGTTGTTGGAGAGGAGGAATTTCTAGCTAGTCCTGCTAGCTGGACTGAGAAGCAAATAGCATGAGACAGATTAACAGCAGAATACCACACTTACTTGTGTACATAAAGGAAATCCACATAAACATAATATTCCAAAAACAGTGAGGCAACATGATACCTATAAGAGCTAAGGAAAGGGGAAGGGCTTTGAGGATACAAAGAAGAGAACAGCTTTAGCAGGAAGATGAGAGACATTCGGGGTTGATAAAAAGGTTGCCCTATTATGTAGGTAACTTTCTCAAGTAAAAAGGAAATTCCATTAACAGCTCTCTTCTTGGTATAAGCAGATGGTAGAAGGGAGTTAAAGAGATTTTTGGTTGTTTGTTTTGTTTTGTTTTTTCCTGAATCTGCTGAGTTTTGTCTGCTTTTAACTCAAAATTATGTTCATGCTGAAGTAGCCCTTCTTGGGGTGGTCTGTCCGTCGTTTCTACAATATTGATGTTATTTTGTAACAACAGTACTCAATTTACTTTATCTGTGATAGTAGCGTCTTCCTAATAAATATGTGTTTTAAACATGAGGGGGGAAAAAGCTAATATTTATTGAGTAAATACTATATACCATAAGCATAAATGCTTTCATATGTAATGTTTTATTGTATTTTATCCTCAAAACTAACTAACATGAGCCTAATTTCATATATAAAGACCTCAACAACCTCGAGAGGATAAATATGTCCCAGGTAACAGAGTTAGTAAGTGACTAAACTAAGGACCTGGATGATTCTGAAGATCATATTTTTATCATTCTATAATATTATTTACTTATAACATAGGGTTATATATGAGGAAGAGAAATAAATATCTATTGCTTGATTATTGTCTTATACAACCATCTGGAAATGTTCTATTCCTTACAAATAAAGTAGAGCTAATTTCTCTATTTGTGAATCTCTGTAAAATAGTATAACAATATCAGTTTCAATGAACAATGTAGACTCTAACCATAAATAACAGTTTTTCCTTGGTTTTTATATTTGTAGTGATGTTTAGGTACTATAGTAGTTACTGTTCTAATTTACAGTAATTGCATAGTTTTTGCTATACTATTCTTGAAGTATGCCATACAGATAATTGTTTCTGCAACTTTGTTTTACACAAATTACCTTACAACTTATTTTTAAATGTAACAAATGCCATTAATAGTACAGATTTATGTAACCCATTGACTATGTGCAGTCTGAGCAAGATTTGCCTAAACATGCCCTGTTCCATGAGAGGAAAGAAACAACAACAACAAGAAAACAACAAACAAGCAAAAAAAAAAAAAAAGCTCAAAAAATCCAGAGGTTAGCAGCTCTCTTCAAATCTGTCACAAACAGATTTCTCTTGATGACTCGTTTCTAAAATACAAGATCCATGAAGGATCTTCGTGATTTTCTTATCGTTGTTTTCCAAACTTTAGAAGACTTGCCTATCAATAGTAGGTGCTCCATAAGATTTTTGTTGAGTGGGTGGATTCATTTTCTACTCTCCAGTTACAGGGATCTTGAATAAAATAATGTAGTAAGGTTTTGGGATGCAAATTTAATACAGAACTCTGGGGCACCTGGGTGGCTCAGTAGGTTAAGTGTCCAACATTTGGTTTTAACTCAGGTCTCTTTTTTTTTTTTTTAAGATTTATTTATTTTAGAAAGAGAGAGAGAGAGCAAGCATGAACTGGGGAAGGGGCAAAGGGAGATAAACTCCCCACTAAGTGGAGAGCCTGGAACGTGTCTGGATCCCAGGACCCTGAGATCATGACCCAAGACAAAATCAAGAATTGGAGGCTCAGCCAACTGAGCCATCCAGGTATCCTGATCTCAGCTCAGGTCTTGATCTCAGGGTCATGAGTTCAGGCCCAGTGTGGAGCATACTTAAAAAAAATACAGAAATCTGTTGTATTTCTATGCACTAATAATAATACAACCCTATTTATAATTGTACCAAAAAGAAAATACCTGGGAATAAAATTTAACCAAGGAGGAGGAAGACCTATATTTTGCAAACTATAAGACACAAACAAAAGAAGTTGACATGACACAAACAAATGGAAAGGTATTCCATGCTATGGATTAGAAACATTAATATTGTTAAAATGCCTATACTACCCAAAGTACAAAGTAAAATGCCTATACTACCCAAATCTACAGATTCAATGCAATCTCTATCAAAATGCCAGTAGCAATTTTCACAGAGCTAGAACAAATAATCATAAAATTTATATGGAACAACAAAAGGCTGCAAATAGCCAAAGTAATATCAAAAAAGAAGAACAAAACTGGAGGTATCATAGTCCCAGACTTCAAGATATACTACAAAGCTATACTAATCAAAACAATATAGTAGTGGCATAAAAATACACATAGATCAATGGAACAGAATGGAAACCCCAGAAATATACCCATGCCCACACTTACGTGATCAATTAATATATAACAAAGGAGGCAATGATTTGGAATGTAGAGAAGATACGCTTTTTAATAAATAGTGCTGGAAAAACTGCATAGCTAACACAAAAGAATGAAACCAGACTACTTTTTCATATCATACATAAAAACAAATTAAAAATCACATTTTAATTTAATTTAAATTAATTAAATTTAAATTTTATTTAATTTAAAATTTAAATTAAATTAAATTAAAAATTTAAATGCATAAAACTTCTAAAAGAAATGATAAAGCTTCTAAAAAAAACAGGCAATAATTTCTTAGACATCAGGCTTAGCAACATTTTTCTAGATATGTCTTTTAAGTTTAGGGAAAGAAAAGCAAAAATAAATTATTGGGATTACATTAAAATAAAAAAATACTCTAATACAGTGAAGGAAAGAAGCAACAAAATGGAAAGCATCCTATTGAATGGGAGAAGATATTTACAGGTGATACAACGAAGAAGGGATTAATATAAAAATAAATATAATGAAATCAAATATCTCAACCAAAAAAAAAAAACCCAGAATAATCTGATTAAAGAATTGGCAGAAGTCCTAAATAGACAGTTTTTCAAAGAAGACATACATGTCCAACAGACACATGAAAAGATGTTCAAAATCACTGATCCTCAGGGAAATGCAAATCTAAACCACATTGAGTTATGACCTCACACCTGTCAAAATGGCCAGAATCAAAAAAACAAGAAATAGTGTTGGTGAGCACTTGTTATTTCTTGTATAACTGGCACATTATTTGTAGGAATGTGAATTGGCATAAATTACTATAGAAAACAGTATGAAGATTCTTCAAAAAGTTAAAAATAGAAATACCACCATGATCTAGTAGTTCTACTATTGGGTATTTACTCAAAGAAAATAAAAACACTATGTTTATTGTAGCATTATTTGCAATAGCCAAAATATGGAAGCCACTTATATCTACCGATAGGTAAATGGATAAAGAAGTCGCATATATTTACAGTGCAATATTACTCAACCATAAAGAGGATGAAATCTTGCCGTTTATGACAACACGGATGGACCTAGAGGGTGTTACGCTGAGTGAGATAAGTCAGACAAAGAAAAGCTAATACTGTATTATTGCATTTATATATGGAATTTTTTTTATTTGTAATTATTTGTAATAAATAAATTTTATTTATTTATTTGACAGAGAGAAATCACAAGTAGGCAGAGAGGCAGGCAGAGAGAGAGAGGAGGAAGCAGGCTCCCCGCAGAGCAGAGAGCCTGATGTGGGGCTCGATCCCCGGACCCTGAGATCATGACCTGAGCGGAAGGCAGAGGCTTAACTCGGAGCCACCCAGGCGCCCCTTATATATGGAATTTAAAAAATAAAATGAATAGACAAACAAATAGACTTTTTTAATACAGAGTACAAAATGGTGGTTGCCTGTGTGAGGATGCGTAAAATAGGTGAAGGGAATTAAGAGGTACAAACTTCCAGTTATAAAATAAATAATCCTTAGAGATTAAAAGTACAGCATAGGGAGTATAGTCAATAGTATTATATGGCTTCCATAATCCAATATTGCATAGTTATAGAGGGTGACTACACTTATTATGGTAAGCACTGAGGATGTGTAAAATTCTTGAATCACTATGCTGTATACCTGAAACTAATATAATATTGTATATCAATTATATTTCAATAGCTTTTTTAAAATTCTTAATTACAGAAGTGCATTGTTCTAATTATACTCAGCTATGTGAAATAATGGAAAGTATGTATTAAATCATATTTTGTAATTACATAGATTATATTTTCAGGAATATGTTCCTATATGGATTCTATTTACATTTTTTACAAATAACTAACACAAATGTTTTAATATGTGTTTTAAATGGCACTATCTCTTTCACAAATATAGCCTCATTTTACACATTTCCCCAAAATATTTCTGAAAGAAAAAATAATCAAAGATCAATTGACATGTTCTTTTACATCCTTTAAAAAAAATGTGTGATTATTATTAATTATAACTCTGAGCTCTAAAATGACTCCACAGAAAGTGGATATTGATGTAACCACAACTTTAATAGGTGTTGAATTTTTTACCTGGTGAATTGTCCACATGAATTCACCCTTGCAAAGATAATTTCAGTGGTGTTGAACTATGTGCATCTAGCGACTACTTAAAAATTAAAGTTGTACCAAAGCTTAAAGAAAACTTTTTGAATTAGGACCTAAATCCAAATTAGTCTAGTGTCCCCAGTGATTAATTAGAAGAAAATTTGAAAGTGCTAATTGTGCTGCTAGGGAATCTTTAAAGTTGTTTCTACTCTTGCTTTGAAGTTTTGTCAAAGGAAGGGAGAGGGAAAATATTTGTATGTGTGATACTTAGATATATAAGTGTTATCACAGGTTTGAATGATATTATATTAGAAGCAGTACTGCTACGATTCCATCTAAACTTAATCACATTGTTTCTAGAAATCTATTTTTTTAATTTAATTCCATTATTTTATTGAAAACTATGTATATATGTTTAAATAACTATTAAGTTTTGATAGTTATCTAGGATTCTTTAAGATTCAGAAAAATGTCTAAATCAACTTGATTAAAGAAATAATTGGTAAAGAGCTATGCTTTGTGAACCATGTTGTTCTATTGTATAATTTAGCCCTTTGGGGGTTATTTCATCATCAAAAGTAGAGAAACTGAAGTTCTGAGTCTGGACATTAAAACCTATAGGTATAGTTATAAAAATGACATTAAAAAAACAAGGTGGACCTATGAAGGATTTTAGAAGATTATTTGGGATATGAGAGCTTCGTTTTTTAGTTGAAGAAAATGCCAAGTGAATAATTCCCTTCTTCCTGGCTAACTCACTCAGACATAAACAGCTATAGAAAAAACAATTCTAATATTTGATTTGTGGCTTATGTTTACCCACTTCGTAAACCAAGTCCTTTTTTCTTCTAACGATACTACAGTTTTTAAAGCTAACTGGAAATGTATTGATAAATTAGCTGTTTTCCACTCAAGAGGATTGTTTTAGTCTCCTGTTATTGTTGTAACAAATTGCCTAATTTAATGACTTAAAACAGCAAAAATTTATTATATTAGGGTTTTGGAAATTAGAAGACAGCATGGGTTCATTTCTCAGGGATATATTCCTTCTGGAGAGTTCAGTGGGATTTTTTTTTTTTTTTTTAACTTCTTTTTTTCCCCTTTCCTTCTCTTCAGCTTCTACAAACCACCTACATTCCTTTGCTCCTGCCTTTTCTTCAGTCTTGAAAGCCAGCATTTTTCTCTCTCTGACCTGGGGCCTCCCTTTAAAAAGGACCTTTGTAATTTGATCAGGCCTTCCTGATATCATTGTCCTGTCTCAAGATCCTTAACTTAATCGTATCTAAAGAGTTCCTTTTGCCACATTAAGATAACTGAGGATTCAGGCCTGGGCATCTTTGGTGGGTTTGCTCAGCCTGCCTCAAGAACCATTAACGTCAAGTAAAAAGAAATACTTGCTGCTAATTTCCATGACTATCATGTGGCTTGGCCCATTAGTAATAGCTCTAATACAAGCCTGTGCTTATCCACTCAAATTGTCAAATATGTAACTTTTGGTTTTGCACTCATTCAAAACTTTTTTCCTTTCTCTAAGGCACTTAATACACATAGGATTTCTATCCACTGTAGCAGTTATAACCACATCTTTAGGGTGTGTTCCTCCATCAAGTTTTATTAGTGAACTTTATTTATGTGACAAAACCAGTATTTAAAGATCCCCAAAGACTCTATAAATTTGGCTGAAATTTATCCAACTAGGTAAATTAATATTTCCCATTTATTGGTAAATGCAAGCATATGCCTTATTTGAATAGAATATACCTAAATAATCATTTCTGTAAATATGTATTGGTTGTTAAATGAAGAATTTGTTTTCTAAAAATATTTAGGTGGGTCCTATTCAAGTGACAGTTATTTAGGATCAACTCTGTACCAGGCACTACATTAGCTATGAAGGAAATAAAAATAAGACAGAATATATTACATAGAACTAACAAGCTTTTCAATAAGGGTGAAAAATATAGCAAAGGCTTACATACACTAGGATAATACTGCAGAGGCAAGTCCAATATGCTAAAATAACCTAAATAGGAACATCACCTCAGAGGAAGAAAAGGGACTGTCAGAGGACACATTACAAAGCAAGTAATATGGGAGTTAAATACTAAGCAACTAGCATTAGTCAAGCAAAGAACATCATTTCAGGCAAATGGGGAATCTTGGGGCAAAACAGGGAAACAGAATGAATCAAAAACTAAGCAACTGCAGGTATTTCCATATGGCTAAATCATAGGATAAAAATTGGGTTGATCCCACAAAATAGCACCAGATGCAGATGGTTATATTAGGAAATTCGACCAAACTTTCAAGGGCAGATACTAATAATACTTTACAAATTGTTCCAAAATATTTTTAAATATAAAAACATCCTTGTGTTATAAAACAAGGAAAACTTTGACCCTTATATCTCATAAAGGTAATACATAAAATGATAAACAGAGGTGGAGAATAAATCTTGTTGCAACAATATTAAATGGGATATTATTTAAAAATCACATTGGGGCACCTGGATGGCTCAGTGGGTTTCTCTGCCTTGGGCTCTGGTGGTGATCCCGGGGTCCTGGGAAGGAATCCTGCACTGGGCTCTCTGCTCAGCAGGGAGGCTGCCTCCCTCCCTCTCTCTCTCTGCCTGCCTCTGCCTACTTGTGATCTCTGTCTGTCATATAAATAAATAAAATCTTTTAAAAAAATCACATTAATTAAATAATACAGAATACCAAGTGGGATTAAATCTAATAATTTAAGGTTGATTTAAGATTGGGAATTTCATTAATATCATGTAACATATTAATAGATCTAAAGAAAAAATATTATTGTCATGGATACTAAAATTATTTTAACAGTATTTTAACAAACATTCATAATTTTTAAAGTCTAAAAATAAGATTTAAAGGATACCTTAGTGCTAACCATTAACCTACATGCATACAAAACATTACACATTTTGACTAAAATCAAGAAAAGCTGACTATTATTTCTGCTAATGTTTAACATTGTAGGGGCACCTAGGTGGCTCAGTGGGTTAAGCCTTTGCCTTCGGCTCAGGTCATGATCCCAGGGTCCTGGGATCAAGGTCCGCATCGGGCTCTCTGCTCAGCGGGGAGCCTGCTTCCCTTCCTCTCTCTCTGCCTGCCTCTCTGCCTACTTGTGATCTCTGTCTGTCAAATAAATAAATAAAATCTTAAAAAAAAAAAAAGGTATTCTAATAGAGAGATTAGGGCAACTGGGAAAAAAATAGCTTTCATACATCCCTGGAAGAAATCCAGAGTAGCAAAGCCATTGAGGAGAATTTGGCATTATTAAATAAACTTAGTATGAGCTTTTCTTTTGACCCAGAAATCCCTTAATAGGACTCTACCCTGATGACACGCCTTTAACCACAAATAATACCATAAACAGAAATTAAGCAGTCTTATAGTCTTGTTCACAGTTGCAAAATATTGGAAACATGCTAAATGCCCACGCATGGAACAGTAATTATGCCATGCACTATAAAAGAAGTTATCTCTATGAACCGCCATGGAGTTACTAGCAGGATACACTATTGAGTAAAAAGAGGAGGGGAGGTGTGAGGGCAATAGAGAATCTCTAAGATGTTACCATTCATATAAGAAGGAAAAGGATATAAAGGAAAAAAAGATTTTTGACTTACTTTTGTAAAATAAATTACATGACAAAAATGCATGAGATTTATCATCGGTATAGGATTTTTGAAGATGAGGTGAGAAAAAGTAGGGTTTGTGGGAAGTAATAAGTGCTTTAATAATTTTAATTTACAAAAGCTTTTAAAAATTTGTAGCATAAAATGATTATATTACAAGAAAGATCTCAGGGATGCCTGGGTGGCTCAGTTGGTTAAGCAGCTGCCTTTGGCTCAGGTCATGATCCCAGCATCCTGGGATTGAGTCCCCCTCGGGCTCCTTGGTCGGCAGGGAGCCTGCTTCTCCCTCTGCCTCTGCTGCCACTTGGCCTGCCTATGCTCTCTCTCTCTCTCTCTCTCTCTCGCAAATGAATAAATAAAATCTAAAAAAAAAAAAAAAACAACAACAAGAAAGTTCTCAATTCTAAATTCTAAATTTTAATTTTCTACCTTAAGTAAAAAGAACAAAAAGAACACTGAGGAATTTTTCAGTAAGACAGTAGTATAAGTATTATTTCCTGATTTTTAAAAAAAGTTTTAGTGAGATATTTTTCTTTAAAACGTCATTATTGGGGTACCTGGTTGACTCAGTGCGTTAAACCTCTGCCTTCCGCTCAGGTCATGATCTCAGGGTCCTGGGATCAAGCCCCACATCAGGCTCTCTGAGCCTGCTTCCTCCTCTCTCTCTGCTTGCCTACTTGTGATCTCTCTCAGTCTGTGTCAAAAAAATATTAATAAAAAAATAAAATATTATTTATTATCTTTATGATATCTTTTAAATTTCTCTAAAATTACTTTGCTTAACTACAATGTAATAATTAGCCTAAACACTTTCTTTAAAATTAATTACATTGCATTTTTTTAAATTTATTTTTTATTTTCAGCATAACAGTATTCATTATTTTTCACCACACCCAGTGCTCCGTGCAATCCGTGCCCTCTCCAATACCCACCACCTGGTACCCCAACCTCCTACTCCCCCGCCACTTCAAACCCCTCAGATTGTTTTTCAGAGTCCATAGTCTCTCATGGTTCACCTCCCCTTCCAATTTCCCCCAACTCCCTTCTCTTCTCTATCTCCCCATGTCCTCCATGCTATTTGTTATGCTCCACAAATAAGTGAGACCATATGATAATTGACTCTCTCTGCTTGACTGATTTCACTCAGCATAATCTCTTCCAGTCCCGTCCATGTTGCTACAAAAGTTGGGTATTCGTCCTTTCTGATGGAGGCATAATACTCCATAGTGTATATGGACCACATCTTCCTTATCCATTCGTCCATTGAAGGGCATCTTGGTTCTTTCCACAGTTTGGCGACTGTAACCATTGCTGCCATAAACATTGGGGAACAGATGGCCCTTGCATTTTTTATAATTTTCTTAAATTTTGTTGTTCTACTATTTTGATACTAAAGTGTAAAGAATCAAGCAATTTTAATAGTATTATCATTCATAGTCATGTATATTTGAATATATACATATATTTGAATACCTTTACCTCTATCTAAAGGTCATCTTTCAATTTACTTTATATATTTTACTGTTTAGAGGGGGACAGAGGAAGGTGAGAGATGGAAGGGAGGGGACCGTAAGCTCCGCACTGGACACTTTGTATCCACACAGTCACTAATTTCTAAAATGTTTCTAAAATGTTTTTCAATACCTCACCTATCTGTAGGATATTGTAGACATCTCAGGAATCTTCTTCTTCTTTTTTTTTTTTAATGTGCTAAATTGAAATACTGATATTGGAAAACAAAAGCCTCTTTAAGTCCAAAGTTCTTCTACACTGTTTTTTTCTTCTTTATTTTTTTTAAAGATTTTTTTTTTTAATTTATTTGAGAGAATAATACACAGCAAGAGAAGGAACAGAAGCAGGGGGGGTGGCAGAGGGAGAAGCAGTGTTCCCACTGAGCAGGGAGCCAGATGTGGGGCCTGATCCCAGGACCCTGGGATCATGACCTGAGACTAAGGCAGACACTTAGCAACTGAGCCACCCAGGTGTCCCTTTTTTCTTCTTTGGATAAAAATTTAAACTCTCTGCAAAAATTGTGTTAGGGTGCCCGAGGGGAAAAAGTAAATAATCATTCGTGTGAAGTCGTCTTTTTCTCCCAAACCGGGAGAAGTCCTAGAAGACAATGGGAGTTTCACCGCAAACAGCACAGACAGCAATATGGACAATCATCTAAATCCCTTCGTGCTGATTAAGACAGGAGAACTTTGCATAACCCTGAGGGGTAGCGCTGAGAATAACTGAAATTAAATTTCCTGAAACAGGGTAAGGTGGAAAGATGGATTTAAATTAATTTTTAAAAATATTCATATACACTTTAATTTACAGAATGATGTTCATTCTCAACTACCAATAACATATATGGGAGAAGGTTTTTTTCCTTTTTTAAAAATTTATCTATATTTAGTGTACTCATGTGAAACTAATCTGGAGTTAAATTCTATAATGGTACATATTTAATTGAATTTTAAAATAATATGTAGTATAAAAATAAACATTTCTCATGGCTCTGCTATTTATAGAAACCATTTCTTCTAGTTCTGATATTTTTATATTCTTTAAAACAAAACTTTTCAAATATTTTGCCTTTTTTATTTCCATGGATTGCAAACTCTTCAGCTGCTCTCCTCCCTTTTCTGTCACTAATGTTTTGTGAAATCTTCCATTATTCCAAATAAACTCAATTATTTTTAATTATCAATGCTTGTTCTTTATTACCCTTTCCATACCCTTTATTTATATGGGACATGCTGTCAGAAAAATACTACTAGATGATGATATTGCCATTTGTAAAATTTTAATTCGCATTTAAAACTAACACATGCACTTGCAATTTTTCCAAGGAAATAAGTTTGTTCTTTGGAAACTGGAATTGTCCTTTTGTTCATCCACCTCTTGCATATATTCTGCTCCATGTTCGTTTTCAAGGACTGATTACCTTTATAGCTACCTGGAAAATGAAAGGCTAATGATTTCCACCTGACTCCTGAAAGTAAATGTCTTTTGTAGCAAGGGTCATGCTTCAGGCAGTTGGCAGTATATACAGAGGCACTTGTTTCTTTAAAGAGATGTTATTATACAAGGGCTTCTTAATTCACTCTTCAAATACCTCCATATTGTTTTTATTAGACATTTTTGCAAAATAAGCATATTGCTCTGTATCAGTAAACACAATGCTTGCAAAATATCCCTATCTTATACATATTAATAATAAAATTCCTTTAGTAATGTCATAGTTGGAGGTGTTAGAAGTGTTGAGAACCTCTTTTCTTCATATCATATTTATTTAACTGGTCAGTAAATTTTCAGAGAATGGCAGTGGTCAGTTACACCAGAGCACCATACTCCTTTTCGCTATGATGCACTTTGGAAATAATCTGCAAACCATGTAACTTTTGGAAAATTTAGTTAACCCTAGGGATGCTCAGGTGGCTCAGGTGGTTATACATTTGCTCAGATCATGATCTCAGGATCCTGGGCTGGATTCTTGCATCAGGCTCCATACTCAGTGGGGAGCCTGCTGCTCCCCCTGTTTGTGTGTGTTCTCTCTCTGACAAATAAATAAACAAAATCTCTAAAAAAATAAAAAGTTAGTTAACCCCTGGTACTACAGTATCCAGAGTGAAAATAGAAAAATGGAAAATAATAGTATATATCCATTGGTTTGGTGAATAGTATTTATTAATTGGCTTGCTATGGATTAAGTTATTTCATATTAGCATAGTACTATATATCTGCTTTTCATACAAATAATTTTTAGAAGGCATAAAATCATGAGTCATACAATTGTACTAAACTGCCTGCAACACTCTGCTCTCAGAACATGATGTGTTGTTTTCTCACTTTCTTTTTTTTGTCGTTAGCTCAAATAATAGCTCCTCAGAAATCTCTTTAATCACCATATGTAAAGCAGCTAGACTTAACCAGTCTTGTGGTTTTTGTTTTGGCCTGTGTGTGTGTGTGTGTGTGTGTGAGAGAGAGAGAGAGAGAGAGAGAGAGCACGTGCCCAAAGAAATGACTGGCTCCTATGGTAACTGTAAGTCTCACAATTTGAGGAAATGCCACACTGTTTTCCAAAATACCTCCACCATTTTACGTTCCTATTAGCATTGAAAGAGAGTTCTAATTTCACCACATTCTCATCAACACTGGATATTATCTATATATTTTTTTTACAATAGCAAAATTAATTGATGTGTGGTAGTATGTCACTGTGACTTTCATTCACAGTTTCCTATGAATATTGATGTTGAACATACATTCTTATCCGCATGGGTCATTGGTTTAATGACTTCAGAGAAATGTCTATTCAAAATTTCTGGTTGGGTTATTTGTCTTTTTATTATGAGTTGCGAGACTTCCAAATGAATTCTGGTTAGTTTTATCCTATTTATGGTCTGCAAATATTTCTGTGGATTGTCTTTCCACTCTCTTAATGTTATAATTTTCAGCATAGAATTTTTGATTTTGATGTAATCCAATTTTTCCTCCTTTCTTTTCCTTCCTTCCTTCCTTCTCCTCCCCTTCCCGTCCTTCTCCTGCTCCTCCTCCCCCTCCCCCTCCTCCTTTTTCTTCCTTTCCTTTGTTATTACTGTTGTTGAACTCTCACATCTAAGAACCTATTGCATCACCTAAGACCACCAAGACTTAGTCCTGCAATTTTTCTAAGAGTCTCACTGTTTTCTGTCTTAAATTTAGGCCTATTATAATCTATTTTGAGAAACTATGGATGGTATAAGACAGAATTCCAATTTCATTTGTCTTTCATGTGGCTATCAGGTGGTCCTAGAGCCACTTGATGACAAGTTCACGGTGGTCCCATCAGACTAGCTCAGCAATCTTATAAAAAAAGAAATTGAACATAGATATAGGGATGTATTTCTGGAATTTCAATTTGACTTCATTGATTTATATGTCTACCCTATACCACTATTACACTGTATTTATTACTGTAGCTGTGTAGTAAGTTTTGAAAAAGAATAGGTTGAGTCCTTCCAAATAGTTCTTCTTTTTTGAGAATTTTTTTAGATATTCTGAGCCGTCTTATTTCCATACAAATTTTAGAATTTACTTGTCAATTTCTATAAAAAAGCTGTAATTTTGATAGGACTTAAATTGATTCTATGGATCATTGAAAACACAAATATTTCTTTCTCTTAGTAAACCCAAGATTTTAATCAAAACAATCTTATTCCCTATAATACAGCAGTAAGTTTAATCTGAGTCATAGTAAATTTTATAGCTTTTTCTCTTTTATCTGTGTTTCAGTTATAATAATTATATGAATATTCTACTAAAGAAATACATTTTATGTTTACATATATTAAATAGAATTAAAATGAAAATATGAGGGTAGTTTATAAAAATGAAAAACAGAATAAATGAGGTTACTCACACACACACACACAATGGGATATTATTCAGACCTAAGAGGGAAAATAATTCTGACACGTTAGAATATGGAAGGACTCTGAAGATACCATAGTAAGTAAAATCATCCACACACAAAAAGACAAATCTTGTATGATTCTGCTTGCATAAGGTACATAAACTAGTAAAATTTATAGAGACAAAATGCAGAATGGTAGTTGCCAGAACCTGGGGGCAAGGGAGGAATGTGGGAGTTATTGTTTAATGAGTAAGGAGTTTCCATTTGGATGATGAAAATTTTCTAGAAATGGATAGTCATGATGATTATACTACATTGTGAATATACTTAATGGCACTGAATTGCACATTCAAAAATGGTTAAAATAGTAAATTTTAAGTTATGTATATTAAACCACAATTAAATATGTAGCATTATCTGGAAGTATGTACTCTATTGGACTGAAGCATGAAGAAGGGAATAATAAATGAGAAGATAAGGCTGCAAAGATTCAGTCATGGTTTGAAAGCTTTGAATGTCAGAGTAGTATATTGTTTATAGTGAATAGTGCACCAATGAACATTTATTTGCATTAAAAGTATTGTTTGGTGGATCCCATTTATAATTGCACCCAAAACCATAAGATACCTACAAATAAACCTAACCAAAGAGGCAAAGAATCTGTACTCAGAAAACTATAAAGTATTCATGAAAGAAATTGGGGAAGATACAAAGAAATGGAAAAACATACCATGCTCATAGATTAGAAGAACAAATATTGTGAAAATATCTATGCTATATAAAGCAATCTAGTCATTTAATGCAATCCCTATAAAAATACCATCAATTTATTTTCAAAGAAATGGAACAAATAATCCTAAAATTTATATGGACCCAGAAAAAACCCTGAATAGCCAGAGGAATGTTGAAAAGACAACCAAAGTTGGAACCATCACTATTCCAGACTTCACGCTCTTTTACAAAGCTGTCATCATCAAGACAGTGTGGGTGCTGGCAAAAAAGCAGATGCATAGATCAATGGAACAGAATAGAAAGCCCAGAAATAGATGCTCAACTCTATGGTCAGCTAATCTTGGACAAAGCAGGAAAGAATGTCCAGTGGGGGTACGGGGAACAGTCTCTTCAACAAATAGTGTTGGGAAAATTGGACAGTCACATGCAGAAGAATGAAACTGGTCCATTTCCTTAGACCACACATGAAAATAGACCCAAAATGGATGAAAGACCTCAGTGTGAGACAGGAATCCATCAAAATCCTTGAGAACATAAGCAGCAACCTCTTTGTCCTCAGCCACAGCAACTTCTTCATAGAAACATCACCAAAGGCAAGGGAAGCAAGAGCAAAAATGAACTATTGGGACTTCCTCAGGATCAAAAGCTTTTGCAGAGCAAAGGAAACAGTCAACAAAATCAAAAGACAAAGAGCTAATATCCAAAATCTATAAAAAACTTATCAAACTCAACACCTAAAGAACACATAATTCAATCAAGAAATGGCCAGAAGTCATGAATAAACATTTCTGCAAAGAAGACATCCAAGTGGCCAACGAACACAGGAAAAAGCGCTCAACCTCACTTGGCATCAGGGAAATTCAAATCAAAACCACAATGAGATATCACCTCACACCAGTCAGAATGGCTAAAATTAACAAGTCAGGAAACAACTGATGCTGTTGAGGATGCAGAGAAATGGGAACCCTCCTACACCATTGGTGGGAATGCAAGTTGGTGCAGCCACTCTGTAAACCAGAGTATGAAGGTTCCTCAAAAAGTTGAAAATAGAGCTACCCTATGACCCAGCAATTGCACTACTGGGTATTTACCCTAAAGATACAAATGTAGTGATCTGAAGGGGTACGTGCACCCAAATGTTTATAGCAGCAATGTCCACAATAGTCAAACTATGGAAAGAACCTGGATGTCCATTCACAGACAGATGGATAAAGACATTCTGGGATATATATATATATATATATGTATATATATATATATATGCCATAAAAAGTTGAAATCTTGTCATTTGTAATTATGTGGAAGGAACTAGAAGGTATTATGGTAAGCAAAATAAATCAACAGAGAAAGACAATTATCATATGATCTCTCTGATGTAAGGAATTTGAGAGGCAGGGTGGGGGGTTGGGGGGGAAGGAAGAAAAAAATGAAACAAGATGGAACCAGGGAGGGAGACAAACTATAAGAGACTCTTAATCTCAGGAAACAAACTGAGGGTTGATGGCGGGTGTGGGGGAGGGACAGGGTGGCTGAGTGATGGACAATGGGGAGGGTGTGCTATGGTGAGAGCTGTGAATTGTGTAAACCTGATGGCTCACAGACCTGTACCCCCGAAGCAAATAATACATCATATGTTAATAAAATTTTAAAAAGAAGAAGTGGTATATATATGCAATGGAATATTCTGCCACTATCAAAAAAATGCAATTTTGTCATTTGCAATGACATGGATGGAACTAGAAGGTATTATGTGAAATAAGTCAATCAAAGAAGGACAATTATCATATAATCTCACTGATATGTGGAATTTAAGAAACAAGGCAGAGGATCATAGGGGAAGAGAGGAAAAAATAAAACAAGACAAAACCGGAGATGGAGACAATCTTAGTCTTAGGAAACAAACGTTGTTGCTGGAGGGGAGGGTGTTTGGGGCAGGGGAAAACTGGGTGACGGGCATTTGGGAGGGTATGTGTTGTCATGAGCGCTGGGTTTTAGAGAAGATTGATGAATTACAGACCTGTATCCTTGAAACAAACATTTTATGTTAATTAAACGTGTGTGTCTGTGTGTGTGTGTATGATTCAGATTGTGCATTTGGAAGATTAATCTGACCACATTGTAAAGCTTGTCTTACATGTTTTACTTTAATAATGAGTATGCCACAATAATTCATTAGATGTCCTTATGTTTATTTAATTAGTATGATCAAAAGGAGTAGCAACTTGCTATCTCCATATTTGTTAAGCATTTCAGTTTTTATATTCGATCACATATCAAGTCATAAGCACCTATTAACCGCTGTCCATGTTCCTAAGTGTTTTGCCCTAATTGGCAGGAAAACACTTGAACAAATAAGCAAATATAAATAAATAAGAGTCAGAAGGAGGGACGGAGTGAAGTCGAGGGACAAGGGGAGGGATCAGTGACAAAAAATGACCAACAAAGGAACAGCAGCATATATTCTTACACGGCAGCCCAAAATAAAGTGCTATATGAAAATATAAAATAAACGGAGGTGAAATAAAGGTACTATATTTTCCCATAATGCCAGCTTCTGTAACCTTCATGCACTGTATAAACTCTAGCAAAGGTATTTCTATTTGTCTTTCACATTGGCCTAAAGTCTCCCCTTAGGTTGATACGAATTCATAAAATGTGTGAAACATCTATTGCTCTGTATCTCTTCCCTCTACCACACAAGTATCATTAAATATAAAGCATTCTGGAGCTACAAATTGCAGTCTTTTAACACTATTGTATATGCAAATTCCCAGGTATTTACCAACTCTGCAGCAGTAAACCAACACTGGAATATCACAATTACTTCCATAAAATATTAACAATGAATCTTATTGGGGGGAAAGAATAGCAAGGAAAGATATCAAAAGGCGATTTTATTGTTTCTATGAGTTTTATTATTTTTGTAATTACACTAAACCTGTGAAAACAATTTACAAATTAGCAAGTTTTGATCATAATTTTCACAATAAAATAAGAATTTTATACAATCAAATTTAATGAAAGGAGTTAAGGGAAAGCAGCAGCATACATGATAGTTCATAAATGAGAAAAATATTCATCTAGAAGAAAGATCTTCTTGTTTAAGTAATTTAGTCCCCAAACACAAGTAAACATTACTTCCTTTCATCTTTAGCATATAGAAAAATAAGGAGGTTTGTTCTTTCCCATTAGGAGAGAAAAAGGATAGAAATAGGATACAAAAAACTTAGATTCCCAAATTTTCTATTTATAATAGCACATTTCAGAGAATCATTTCAGGAAAAAAAAATTGGACAAAAATGAAGAAAGTTCAAAGGAAATGTGACTCTGCTAATTCAATTTGCAAATTTTTTTAACATCTTAATTTTATTTTTTTTCAGTGTTCCAAGATTCATTGTGTATGCACCACACCCAGTGCTCCGTGCAATACGTGCCCTCCATAATACCCACCACCAGGCTCACCCAGCCCGCACCCCTCTCCCCTCCAAAAGCCTCATTTGTTTCTCAGGGCCCACAGTCTCTCCTGGTTCATCTTCCCCTCCGATTTCCCCCAATCCACTTTTCCTTTCTTTCTCCTAATGTCCTCCATGTTATTCCTTATGTTCCATAAGTAAGTGAAACCATATGATAATTGACTTTCTCTGCTTGACTTATCTAACGTGCATAATCTCCTCCAGTCCCGTCCATGTTGCTACAAAAGTTGGAAATTCATCCTCTCTGACGGCCCTGTAATATTCCATTGTATATATGTACCATATTTTCTTTATCTATTTTTAAAAGATTTTTTTTCAGATCTTAATTATTTATTTGAGGGAGAGAGAGCATGGGAGAGAGAGAGAGAGCATGAGAATACATAAGCAGAGGGGAGGGCAGAGGGAGAAGAAGATTCTCAGCCGAGCAGGGAGCCTGAGCCAGGACTCAATCCCAGAATGCTAGGATCATGACCTGAGTTCAAGGCAGACCCTTAACTGACTTATCCATCTAGAGACCCTCAATCTTGCAAACATTAATGATCTGCATATACTCTATATATTTATTTCTTGGATAAAACCCCTGGTTAATAGGCACAAGGGACATTTTAAACCTGATAGAATGAACTGTTGTCGCCCAAATGATTCATAGTATAATACATGATATGAAAATAAAGTTTGTAAATATAGGTATAAATCCCTTTAGTCATGCAGAGACCTATGATTTGACTGATTTTTCAGTGGTTGTTTGAGCTTATAGACTTGGGCACTCATAGCATTGCAAGGGTCTCTTGAATCAGTATCAAGTTTTTTAAAGAAACAATGAAGCAGTCCAGAAATCAAGCTCAGCAAAATACTCATGTACTGTCCTAAGAAATAGTAATTAATATGGCACAAATACTCTCTAGTTTAAGGAAAGGTTTAATTGAACAAGTATTGAGAAATGATCTTCTGTGCAATAAGAACTATATTTCTGAGTATAAAGATATACCACATTATCTCTTAATTTCAAGTTCACAGCTGGTAGGAATGACAAACATGTCACTGGAATGCACTGAAACATTATAACATTGTGATAAAATAGAAGTATTTATTCAAGGTCCATAGGTAGTATGGAGAAAGCATTGACTCTTATAAGTTGAAGGTTATCTCAGGACGAGATAAATTATTGCCTGGTAAATGATTATTTTTTTCTAAAAATGTGATTCACTATGAGAAGAAAATATGGGCTAGTGAAGAGAAAGAATAAGCATTGTCAGCAAACACTATGGTTTCCCCCGGGAAATATAACACTGCTGGGATGATTATAGTTTAACATGAGGTACAGGAAATGGCAGGATATATGAAAGGAGAGACTGACCGGGGCCAGCATAGGAATTTATCTACATGACACATGACGTCTAGGACTTTGTCTTTTAGGTGAAAGGGAGACAATAGAAATATAAAAATCCAAAACGTACAATTAGACTTATGGTTCATTAAATTACTTTGGAGAACCGACAAGGGACCAAATTTCTGAGCTTAGAACAGAGGAAGGAAGCAGAGAGCTATTGCAATGTCCCAGTAGACATATAAGGAAAGTTTGTACCACGCAGTAGAAATAAAAAAGAAAAAGAAAAAAAAAAAGACTGAGTATTTGGGAATAAATATAAAAAATAAATTTTTTGAAAGAAAAAAGAACCTAACTTGGCTTACCTAGAAGTATATAAGAGAAAAACAGAAGGATCAACGTCAGTTTCTAAGATTTGAGATGTGAGAGCTAATGCTTTCAACAGCAGTCCAAGATATGTCAGTGGACTACAAGAGGATACTCTGGATTGCACAAGATTTAGTAAGTTTATATTGGAGCAAAATGAGTTTTAGTTTCACAGGGGCATCAAAAATCCAGTGTCCAATGGGCAGTTAAATAAGAAGTCCAGGATATTCAGGGTGATTAAATTAGGTAGCATATTAGTTCTAGGCTGTATAAGACATGATTAACCCATCAATCATTAGATCATTACATGCCTGTCGAAGCAAAATTATAAAGTAAATTAAAGGGAGTAGTCACTCTAAGATAGAGGAAAGTGTGCAACGCCAGGAGACAATATCCACAAGTGTTTCTGAGTCTCCGACATTGTTCTATTTCTTGGCTCACATAATAGGTCAAACAGGTGTTTTCTTTATAGATGTTCGTTACACTGGGTATTTATGTTTACGCATTTTTTTAGTTTATGCATTATATTTGTCATGATAAAAACTTTTAAAGATGAAGTTAAAATTATATTCTTTCCTGGTGAGTTATGGCCTGGTGGCCTTTATAATTTAGGAGTTTAGAAAGCCTGGTTTTGTAGGGGCACCTGGGTGGCTCAGTGGGCTAAAGCTTCTGCCTTCAGCTCAGGTCATGGTCTCAGGGTTCTGGGATCGAGCCCCACATCGGGCTTTCCGCTCAGCGGGAGCCTGCTTCCTCCTCTCTCTCTCTCTGCCTGCCTTTCTGCCTACTTGCGATCTCTCTCTCTGTTTAATAATAAATAAAATCTTAAAAAAAAAAAATAAAAGCCTGGTTTTGTCTTGAGATACGTAAATTTTTATATTGATGTTCATTTTTAGGTGTCCATCCATGACATTTTAAAAATATTCTTAGGGTTAATGTGGTTTTACTTATCTTTATCTCAGGAGTTGTCTTGCTAATGTTGTGAACTCTGAAGGTTTTTTTGAAAGTATTGTGTTTTCTATGGTTTCGGGTATTATCAGTTTGTTACTCTTTTCCAATTATATTTGTAAGACCCAAGCTCTTTCTTTTTCTTATTAAAGTGGCATAAATACCATTAAATTGATGAAATAGCTAAGTACAAAAATGAGGGTGAGTCTTTTGTCCTCTGTAATAACCTCCTTTATACTAGATTTCTGATTTGTTGGCCTTTATTGACAGAAGAAAATACAGTCTGTGAACATGTCAGCCAAAGATAGCATTTACAGCTTCTAAATAATTAGGTATTGATTAATTTCACCAGGAATATATGGGCCATTTTTTCAAACATGTCCATTCTTAAAGATCATATAATTTCAACTAAAGAAATCAGAAAACAGAGTCTCAATTCTTAATAGCTAATTCCTACTGCCTATCTTCCACAATTACATGTGTGAACTGCAATTATTCTAAGGAGCACAAAGATGACAGTTTCAGTCTTGTTAAACTTCCTAGATCTTCATTATTACAGAGATAGCATTAGGAGAAAGGGGTTGGTAATTTCTTTCTCCAGCCTTTAATTTTATATTACAAATGAATATGCATTGAGAAATGTCCAACATACAAGTAAGATGTGAGAAGCCACACACAACACTCCAGATACTGGCACTTTAAAGTGGGTGAGACATTACCCACTTAGGCAGACATTCAAAAGATAGAGTTGACAGTTGTATCTTTGTTTGAGAAATATCCTTTCCATTAGCATGGTGGGTATTAGACAAGAAATTATATTATATTTTCTATCTTTTGGCTATTTCTATATTGAGACATATTGGGAGCCATCAACAATAACATTTTGGTGATATATAGAGACATATATATACAGTTATAGAAGCACATATATAGATAAATATACAAATAATGAGAAGTTTAAAATATAGATATGATGCCCTCTTGGTAAAAAGAATCCCAAATTTTAATGCATCATATAAAGTTCAACATGGTAGTGACTAAAGTGTTAGCCAAATGTTCAAAGGTTCCTATACCCTGAAAAGATTAAGATAGAACACTTGCTCTCTACTACAAAACAAACTAAAGAAACACAGTGGAAACACTCCCTTAAATTTAAGCAGTAATTAGCCAAAAAGA
Organism: Mustela nigripes; assembly: GCF_022355385.1. Classification (NCBI taxonomy): domain Eukaryota; kingdom Metazoa; phylum Chordata; class Mammalia; order Carnivora; family Mustelidae; genus Mustela; species Mustela nigripes. The sequence continues at coordinate 5,258,796 of NC_081559.1, read as the reverse complement.
TGAAACTAGTCTCCCAACTCAAGAGATTGTTTTTGTTGCATTTTTAATATACAAATAATCCTATAATTAATAAGTCAAACAATTTTGAAGTCTATAAAGTTAATGATCACTCCTTCTCCTCCTCCATTTCTTAAAGTGGCTATGAGATATGTCTTGCCACCTTTTTTCACATTAATAGAAAACTATAGATGTTTATCTCCCTGTAGAGTACACAAATACATATATTTACATACAAGTGTATTAGAAAAGATATTTATACATGTATATGCATACATTGTTCTTAAGAAAGATATAATCATCCTTTCAATATTACACTGTAACTTACTTTAAGACAGAGATCTGCCAAAGTGTACAGTAAGAGGTGGGGAACTATGAGGCATTAATACTTATCCCAAAAGATTTACTTTAACAGAGCAGGGAAACCTATGAACAAACTTTTATCCATCATAACAAAGAATATCTAAACATTGATCAATATTATTTAGAAAATAATTCGGTGAGGATAAACAACTACAGTATCGAGATCATAGTATCATCCAAGTTAAATTAAAATTTATGATAGATGCCGTTTGTTTTTTATTTTTTGTGTGCTTTTTTAATTTTTTTTTTTTTATTTTAATGAGGCCTGAATACTGAGGCAAGCTTACCCGGGATAATTTGCAGGGCAGGATAGTTCTGAATGCCCAGTTACTTTTCTCTCCAAAGTAACGGAATTAAATAAATAAATAAATAAATAAATAAAACTTTTGTTAAATATTCCTCTAGGGTTCTGCATACTAATAGCACTAATTTCAACAAAGCTATACAAAGACATACAATTTAGGTTTTGTGGTTTGGTACACAGTATTAAGTTATCTAGAAAAACAAATTTTTTTTAATGTTTAATTCTGAGGATGAAATGTTAAAGAGTTCAGCATTCATTCATTCTTTCACCCATTCAACAAATACTTACAATGTGCCTCCTGTTCCAGGTAATTTTTTCCACCCTCAGGGTTCAGTAGTGACCAAGTCTAGTGGGAGACAGAGACAATAAACAAGATTTTCAAATAAGATGTATTTTATAAGATGATAAGTGGTAAGAGGTAAAATAAAACAGGGTAATGGGAGAGGGAGTTTGTGAGGCAAAACAATTTTAGATAGGCTGGCCAGGAGAGGACTTCCTGAGAAATTTAATTTGGAACAGAAAGAGTTAGTAGTGTAGATATCTTGGGGAAAGTGGAGCTGGGAAGTGAGAAGTTCAAGTTGGGGCGGGGGGGGGGGGGGCGCGGATTTCAAATGCTCAAGGCAATAGCTTTGGCTAGTGATTTCCAGGAGTTGTTATCATAACCCAGGGCTAGAAAGTTGTTGAGAATGAAGGATCATCAACCTCTCTATCCCCATGTGACCAGAGGAGTAATGGTATTATATTGACAAGGATATGAAACTCAAGAGAGAAGACTTGGGAAATTGTTGTTTTGATGTGCCTGAATCAGGTTTGACTCCCACGGCACAAAATTGTACCAGTCGCATATTATCTTATTTTATATTACCCCGGAACCTTAGAGTATATGGCTTCCGGAGGTGGAGGAAAAAAAAACAAGTCCTGGTAAGCCTTAACCTCAAACCCTATTCAAATAGGGTTAGAATAACCCTATTCTACATTACAAAAGTCATTTCAACACAAAGGGAGATCCCTGGAGTACTAGAACCCATCAAAGTACCAATGTTTTCTGTTTATCTATGCACAGTAGAACTGTGACTCATTTACTCATAAGGTACCTCTTTAACTGATGACTTAACCTAGAAAGAATTACCGAGTTGGACTTTCATTCTTTCCTTCATGGTGAGCCAATGACCAGTATCAAAACTGCTGGTCAGACAGACTGGAAGAAAGTATACCAGAGCCACTGCTGGCTCCTAATGTGACTGGATGTGATTCTAGAAAGACAACCTTTAAAGAGTGCTACTGCCACGTGTCAAGTTTCATGATTTGGTGAGTGGAACATGGGTTAGAGTTCAATCCTTTGCTGTACCTATACGCACAACACAGCCTGTCCCACCATGTGCACATCAACACTGAATATATTGATTCTTTAGGAGGGACAATCTAGAACACAACCTATATTATTTGCCTGGTACATCTCAAAATGGGTAAATTAGTAAGAGGTGCTTATTTGTTTCAGAGATAATATAGTTGGAAATTACTTAATGTTGTTCCCTTACTTTTTCACTTTTTCATTTATTTTTTTAAGGAAAAATTCTTAATATGCTTTTTACCTTTATTTCTGATTAAAATTTTGACATTTTTTATATATGAATGCTCTATATATACAAAAAGGATGTGTTTTACTTGCATTAATAAGTGGTGATTTCTTGTTATCCAATGCCTTAAGAATTCCAAGTATAGGTGTGTGTGTTTAAATTTGGTATACATTCAGGGTATAGAAAAATAATGAAATCCTTCGCTTCGGTTTGGAATTAAACATGCTTTGATAAATGCAACCTGCACTACATGATGTGTGGTGTGCATTGCATGATGTGTGGTAAAATAAAACTAAGGTACTATTTATAAATCATTTTATATTGTGTATTACCTGAACATTTTCAAAGTCAAAACCTGGAATATTCTTTATATTTTTTCCTGCATTAAGCTTGCCACTGCCTTTGAAACCTTACCTCATATTTCATAGTTATGAATTAAACAAGGGACCATTTCAATTTCTTTTGAAAAATTTATTATGAGTTTGAAAATGCCTCTTCCTGATATTCTGTTATATTCTGTGAGGGTGGTAGATGCTTAATAAAGTACAAATATGGTAAATAAGTGAAAATAATAAGTCCCAGGTATATTACAAGCTATTTGTTTACACATACTGAAGGTGACATTGAACAGAGCTGTTCGATTGATCCCTAATACTAGAGCACATTCTTTCTGATTTTCGAAGTGGTATATATTCAAACAATGTGAAAGATCCTTTGTTTCCACTTGTGTTTTATTCTAGTTAAATTATTATAAATAAAAGGGCTCTAGGTGCATTTGTAGCAACTGTAAGTGACTGAATAATTTTTATGACTAAATTCCTTAAAACATACAGAATATATTTGGTTTAAGACTGAATTATTGAATTTACTTATCTAGTTATATTGCTTTCTTGAGATTAATTTCCCGGCAGAGATAATTAGGTCAAAATTCCCACTAATTTTTGAATTTCCTTTGTTCTCTGTGATTAACTGCTTTAATTGTAATTTCAAAAATAATTACTAATATGTGAATATTTTCTATTATATTCTCCAACATGCACTACATTTGTATTTTTAAAAGATTATATTTTCTTCAGAATCAGTAGCATTTCTCCATGTTTCTGTCAGCATAGAATTGTTTAAAACTCAACATCACTAAAAGGAGAGGTTGAAAACAAAGAATAAGAACATGGCAAAGCACAAGATCCAAACCCAGACAAAAGGCATAAACACAGAAGGGCGAGGTAGCAATCCACCAGCAGAACTGTGCATCACGGCAACCACTAGAAACCTCCAGAGGCATCACACACACAACCACTCTAGATGGCCACCACCACTACCACATCATTCCTCTCCCTTTGCCTGCATTTCTACATCACTTGCTTAAGAGCAAAAGTCCCAGGTATGAACACATGATTGCCTAGGCACAGGAAGAGTGATGCTGTTCTGTCAGCTAGCTTGTGGTGGAAGGGGACACCTTTTCCCTTTTGTTTTCCGGGGTTAGAAATAAATAACACCTCCTTTTTCAGCCTGATTTCAGAGCCGATATAAAGATAAAGTGTTTGAGCACATGGAGTTTAAATATTGGTAATCATGGTTTAATAGTGTGGCAACAATGGGGTTTTAAAAGCTCCACTCTAGAATAAGACATATCTGCTCACCTATGAAAGATCAGAGTCACCTGTTACAACATGGCAGAGTGGAAAAAAAAAAAAAATGTGTGCTCTTTGCAAGTAGAATTTTTTTTTAATTTATTTTCAGTGTCCCACTTTCATTGTTTATGCTCCACACCCAGTGCTCCATGCAATATGTGCCCTCCATAATACCCACCACCAGGCTCACCCAACCTCCCACTCTCTTCCCTTCCAAACTCCTCAGTTTCTTTCTCAGAGTCCAAAGTCTCTCCTGGTTCATCTCCGACATCCAGTTTCCCCCAACTCACTTTTCCTCTCCATCTCCCCATGTCCTCCGTGTTATTCCTTATTCTCCACAAATAAGTGAAACCATATGATAATTGACTCTCACTGCTTGACTTTTTTCACTCAGCATAATGTCTTCCAGTCGCATCCATGTGGCTACAAAAGTTGGGTATTCATCCTTTCTGATGGAGGCATCATACTCCATAGTGTATATGGACCACATCTTCCTTATCCATTTGTCCGTTGAAGGGCATCTTGGTTCTTTCCACAGTTTGGCGACTGTGGCCATTAATGCTATAAACATTGGGGTAGAGATGGCTCTTCTTTTCACTACATCTGTATCTTTGGGGCTTATGCCTAATAGTGCAATTGCAGGGTCATAGGGAAGCTCTATTTTTGATTTCTTAAGGAATCTCTACACTTTTCCAAAGTGGCTGCACCAACTTGCATTCCCACCAACAGTGTAAGAGGGTTCCCCTTTCTCCACATCCTCTCCAGCACATGTTGTTTACTGTCTTGTTAATTTTGGTCATTCTAACTGGTGTAAGATAGTATCTCAATGTGGTTTAGAAAATTTTTAAAGGGACATTGAGGAAGGGCTAAGTTACACATTATGCTTAGCAAAATACCTACCATTTATTTTAGACCTCCTAAATCCTTTTTCAGTTATAATTTTTTGCATGTCATTTAAAATCTAATATTTCTCCTTAATAGAACCTACCTATTTAGCCATTTTGTTCATAACTTCTTTTGAACTTTTCCACTCACTTGTGTTCTGCATTATATTACTTTGAAACAATATCTCCACCTACACACATGGTCTTGCTGAATTCAGGACTTAACAAGATTCCTATAAATCATTTAGCTGAACTTTTCACTTTTCTCACTATAAATGCAATTTCATGTATTTATTTGGCAAACTCTTATACAGTCCTAATTTTGTGTCAGACAAAATATGTAAACACACTCCAACCTTAACTCATTTCTCCCTCAAAACATTTCTATAAGTTAGATTCCACTATTATTTTCATTTTCAGTTGAAGAACTAGAGGAACAGAGGGTTAAGTGATGAGGCACAACAGCAGACTTCAAAAGGATGATCTGAGTCTTGAGTCCAAATTCTCAAATACTTTGCTATACTGTCTAAAATTTGATAAATTTCAATAGAGAAGATAATTGCATTATCTGTTTATCATTTTCCCATTTGTATACAAAGTAATGTTTCTGCTTCAGAAGGAACGCTAAATTTTGTTAGCTAACATGCACCTAGAATTTCAAAGCATCTATTTTCTTTTCCGTAGTGTATTGAGTTAACTACAAATTTGGGTTTAAATTTGTTTGTCTGCCAGACTAACAATGACTCTTATCTGGCATTTCTCATTCTTATTCCTCTTGCCCCTTGGCCATGACTCATCGATCCAAGTAGACAAAAACTGACCAAATTTGGATCAATGGGATTATCTACTTTGGGAATTTTAAAATTAAAAAGGAGATGCACAGAGAAAGAACTATTTGTTGGATGTGAATTATTTCACAAGAGAAATGCAGACAGAATGTCCATTAGTTTCCCTGAGTTTCCCTAAACACTGTCTTTCCTTAATCCTATTTCATTCTATATTTAAGAAATTAGGTCTATTACAATAAGTTAAAATGTTCTAAATCTCAATTACTACCAAATTAAAAACTAAAATGCATTACCTTCTTGAAGAAACTACAGAGATTAATGCTAGCATTGAACATTTAGCATATGCAAGTATGGTATCTTTCATTTTATTTAATTTTTCATTTTAACAATAACAAAAACTTCAAGATATTAGAAGTGCTTACTTAAATTTAATCAAGTGGAAAATCTCATAGGGACTTTTTTGTTCCATTTATACTCTCTTTGCTGGAGAAAATTTAGAAGTTTCAATATTTGTAATGTACTTATCATCCAAAGGCCTTTTTCTACCATCTGAAGCATAAGAACTAACAGAAACATTTTTTTTTCTTGGTAAAACACCAATATCCTTGTCCTTCTATTTAGTGGATAGCTCATCCTCTGTCTCCATCCCACATGGAATTTGATTGTCTCATTGTTAAAAAGGATATAGTAGTCTACTAAATTTATGGATATTAGCTCAAAACACCTGGAAAGGAAGTAGTAGCAATTACTTTTTACATGTTTTAATAAGATAGATGTATGGCAGAGAATAATATACAGTAAAATATGTAATATTTTAGAAGCCTGGATATGACCATAATAATAGACACCATGCTGCACCCTGCATCTCCTGCCATTAAGAAGGAAAACTATCAGATGGGCCACTTTAACCTGGGAAGCACACTTTCTATACCTGGCTGTTGTGATCTGTTCTATTTACTAAGTAACACCAAAGCTGCAATATGTTATTGAGATATAAAATAATGAGAGTCTCTAGCTAGTTCAGTTCATGGCACAAGTACCTCTGACAATGGCCATTATGACGAAGAGAAACCAATGAAATTTGAAGTTTCTGTAGCACATTTTAATAGAATAAGAAGCCTCTGAATTTTTGATGCAGAGCTAGCAGACATGTCAGCCCAGCAAATAATTTTTCTCCATTTAACAAATTGTATCAGTTTACCACTAGGCTCTAATGAAGACAAAATGACAATTGGTGATCAAGTGACCACACAACCTACTTCACCTCCATAACTAGTCCATCTCATCTATTTAATCTCATAATTACATTTTTCAACAGTTCAACCTCTAGTGTTAAATTTCGCTCTCAGCCTAAGCAGGTCTTGAATGCATAGATATGTTGCATGAATGATTTCTTTATTGCTGATCTTCCTTCAACCCATAGTATGTCCTTAAAAACAATTTTCTGTGATTATTTGACAGAAGTTAAAAAACCCAGTCCTTATTTTAGACGCTATTGTGAAGTATGGGAAAGTCTTAGGTGGAGAGTTTTAGTTGTATAATCTTTCTAAGGTTTGATCCTGAAAGAGGATAAAATATGGGAATCCTCCAAGCAGGCAGGATTGGAGCAGGGTACTTTATTCATTTTGGAGAGAAGGATGACCTAATGCCAAGGTTTACACTGATTCGCTGGGAGGAACTAATAGCCTAAGGCAGTCAGGAACTTGGGAAATAAACAAGAACAGGATTTATGAGCAGGCTTCTTAAATTGGACAAATAATTTTTTTTAAACATAAGGTTGAGAAAACTTGCTCTATAGATGGAGTCATCCTCCTTCACCAACTAGATGGTGTTTGCTCAAAAGACTCTAAGGAATGGGACTATGGGGAATTACACTCCATGATGGCAACATAGGAAGACCCTGAACTGACCTCCTCCACAGATACATCAAATTACACTTATTTTTAGAGAAATTTCTTCTGAAGAATAACTGAGGGCCAATTGTACAACTTCTGCCCAATAAAACAGAGAATGACAAGAGAATAGCAAGAGAGATAGAGACATGGTGATGAAGGGAATCCTTATCCCCGATGCTGTCATAGTACTAAGGAACAAGGAGTAGATCTGTCTGTCCTTGGGCCCAGAGATAAAGCAGTGGTTTAAAAGCACTATTAGTTAATAGAGAGCCAGCCCTAGAAATCTGCAAGATGGCAGGGGAGCTACTGGAACTCTCTCTGGGTCAGAGAGATTAAAGAAAGATATGGTTTTGCCTCCATTCCACCTTGAAAGTATAGACTAGAGCAGGGTCTGGAAACCATAGCTTGGCTTGCCACTTATGCAAGCCCCCGGTCCCTAGCCCACATTAGCCTGTCATCCAGTAAAGTGATCACAAGGATGGACACACCAGGACACCACTGGTTAGCACTCACTATTGTTTCAGTCTCTGTGACAAGGTGACACAAGTACAAAGCACCACAGAATACAACAGACCCATATTACTTTGCTTTCACATATGCTGCTAGGGCATCCCTGGTACAGATCATTCAGATATCTTCCCACAGAGTCTGTTTCAGGTCAAGCCACCCTTCCAGAGTGGTCCCTACAAGGAGCAACCCAGAACATCCCCACCCACACCAACTTCAGCTCCAGATCTCTGCATACCTATACATGGGACACCCTGCTGTGCCCCCTGCTTGTGCTCATGTGCGCTCTCTCTGTCAAATCAATAAATAAAATATTAAAAAAGAAAAGAAAAAAAATAATAACTCCAATCTTCCATAACCTAGAGAAGAAAGTAGATATTGAAGTTCAAGAAGTACAAAGAGTTCCAAATAAGATGAACCCATGAAGGTCCACACCATGACACATAGTCATTAAAATGTCAAAGGTTAAAGATAAAGAGAAGTTTAAAAGCAGCAATAGAGAAACACTAAATTTCATGCAAGGAAAATCCCATAAGGCTATCAGCTGATTTTTCACCAGATATTCTGCAAGCCAGAAGAGAATGCCATGATACATTCAAAGTGCTGAAAGGAAAACATAAAAAACAAAACTCTAAAATTGAGAACATTGTACCCAACAAAGTTATCATTCAGAATTGAAGGCAAGATAGAATTTTCCAAACAAGCAAAGTTAAAGGAGTTTATTACGACTAAACCAAGTTTATAAGAAACTTTAAAGGAACTTCTTTAAATAGAAAAGAAACAGTAGTAATTAGATGTAAGAAAACTATGAGTAAAAAGATGTAAAATATGACAGCATATGCATAAAACATGGAGGAGAGTAAAAAGAAAGTGTTTTTTTGTTTTTTTATTACTGTTAATTTTTTTTTTAATTTAAACTTAAGTGACCATCAACCTAGTAGACACCCTACACATTTAGGATTTTATATGTTAAACTCATGATAACCACAAACTTATACCTGCACAAAAATAAAGAGAAAGAAAGCTAAAAATAATACTGCAGAGACTCATCATTCATTAAAAAAGAAGAAGAAGAAGAAGAAGAAGAAGAAGAAGAAGAAGAAGAAGGGGGGCGCCTGGGTGGCTCAGCGGGTTAACGCCTCTGTGTTCAGCTCGGGTCATGATCTCAGGTCCTGGGATGGAGCCCCGCATCGGACTCTCTGCTCAGTGGGGAGCCTGCTTCCTTCTCTCTCTCTGCCTGCCTCTCTGCCTACTTGTGATCTCTCTCTCTGTGTCAAATAAATAAATGAAATCTTTAAAAAAGAAGAAGAAGAAGAAAGAAACAGAGAAGAAATACAGAAAAATTAAGAGAATGGATTAAAAACAGAAGATCTATCTATATGCTGCCTACAGGAGATTCACCTCTGACCTACAGACACATACAGACCAAAAGTGAAGGGATAGAAAAAGATTTACCATGCAACAGAATTAAGGGAAAAAAAAGTTAAAACAGGATAGCAATGCTTATATAGACTTTAAATAGACTTAAAAAGAGTGTAACAAGAGACAAAGAAGGGCCATACATGATGATAATGGGATCAATCCAACAGAATGATATTAACAATTATAAATTTCTATACACCCAACACTGGAGCAACTAAACACATAAAGCAAAGTGTAAGGGACATATAAAGAAAATTTGATGTTATTACGATAATAGTAGGGACTTTAACATACAACTAATATCAATGGATAGATCATCCTGACAGGAAATCAATGAGGAACCATGTCTTTGAACAACACATTAGACCAGATGGATTTAACAGATATATACAGAACATCCCATTCAAAAACGAAGAGTGAACATTCTTTTCTAGTGGACATGGAACATCCTCCAGAATATATCACATGATAGGCCACAGAATTAGTCCCAATAAATTCAAGAATATTGAATTCATAGCATGCATATATTCTGACCACCAAGAAAATGAAACTAGAAATCAGTCATAAGAAAAAGGAAAAAATGCTAACACGGTAAACAATATGATATTAAACAACAAATAGGTTAAAAAAAAAAATCAGAGAAGAAATTTCAAAAAAAAGAAAAAAACGAAATAAATGAAAGAGAAAATCCAATAGGCCAAAATCTTGGGGATGTGATGAAAACAGTTCAAAGAGGGAAATATATAGCTATACAGGCTTCCCTCAAGAAAGAAGAAAAGCCTACATAAACAATCTAAATTTACATCTTACAGACTATAAAAAAAGAACAAAGTCCAAGGTCAATAATAGAGTACTATTAAGAGTAATAAAATCACAGAGGAAATAAATGACATAGAGATTAAAAAATAGTAGAAAAAAATCAATGAAATCAAGAGCTCGTTCTATGAAATGATAAACAAAATTGATAAATCTTTAGCCAGGCTCAGCTGAGATAGAGAGAGAAAGAGGGAGAAAGAGAGAGAACTACCTGCTTATATAAAACCAGAAATATAAGAGGAGACATAAAAACTGATACCATAGAAATACAAAAAATTATAATAACATGCTTTAACAAATTACATGGCAATAAACTGGACAACCTAGCAGAAATGGATAAATTCCTAGAAGGTAGATTTCCACAAATGATCAGAAAGAAACAGAATATTGAAATAGACCAATAACTAATAATGACATTGAAGCTATCATTAAAAAAAAAAAAAAACCTGCCAAAAAATAAAAGCCCAGATCCAGGTGGATTCACAGGTGAATTCTACCAAGGATTTAAAGAAGATTTAACACCTATTCTCCTTAAACTCCTACCAAAACAACAAAAACAAACAAACAAAAAACTGAAGAGAAAGAAAAAGCTTCCAAATACATTCTGCAAGGCCAGAATTACTCTGAGACCGAAGCCAGACAAGGACACCACAAAGAAAGGAAAATATTGACCAATATCCCTGATGAATACAGATGCAAGAGTCCCCTAAAAATATTAGTAAACCACATTCAACAATACATTAAAAATCATTCACCACAAATTAGATTTATTCCAGGGGAGCAAGGATGGTTTCAATATTTGCAAATCAACATGGTACTTACATCAACAAAACAAAGGATAAAAGTCATATGATCATCTCAATAGAGATGCACAAAAAGCATTTAACAAAATTCAACATCCATTCTTGACAAAAATTCTCAACAAAGTGGGTTTAGAGAAGACATACTGTGCCAATAATAGCTATCTAGGAAATACACACCGGTAACATATACAATGGGGAAAACTGAGAGTTTTTCCTTTAAGACAAGGAATAAGACAAGATGTCCACACCCACCACTTTTATTCAACGTAATCCTGGAGGTCTTAGCCACAACAGTCAGACAAGAAAAAGAAATAAGAGTCATTCACTTCATAAGGAAGAAATTAAAAAAGTGTTGCTATCAGCAGATGGGCTAATACAATACATAGAAAACCCTGAAGACCACCCCCCTACAAATGGTCAGAAGTGACAAGTCGGCAAAATTGTAGTACACAAAATTAATACTCTCAAATTAGCATCATTTTTATACAGTAATAACAAAGTAGCAGAAAAAAATTATGAAAAGAATTCCATTTACACTTGCACCAAAAAGAATAAAATACTTAGGAATAAACTTAACAAAGGAGGGGGTAGGAAAGACCTATACTCTGAAAACCATAATGCATTGATGAAAGACATGGAGAAGGACATAAACAAATGGAAAGATATTCCATGTTCATGAGGTTGAAACATTAATGTTGTTAAAATGTCCATACTACCCAAAGAAATTGACAGATTCAACACACTCCTTATTAGAATACAAACAGCATATTTCACAGAACTAGATCAAATCATCCTAACATTTGTAGGAAACCACAAAAGACCCTAAATAGCCAAAGTAAGCTTGAAAAAGAAGAACAAAGATGAAGATACCACAATCCTAGATTTTGAAACAAACTGTACAGCTATAGTAATCAAAACAGATGGCACTGGCACAAAAATAGACACATAGGTCAATAGAACAGAATAAAAAGCCCAGATATAATTCCACTCTCATACAGTCAATCAATATATGACAAAGGAGGCAAAATATACAATGAGAAGAAAATGGTCTCTTCAATAAATGTTGCTAGAAAAACTGGATAGTTACATGCAAAAAAATGAAACTGGACCACTTATAAATACCATATTAAAAAAAAACAACAAAAAAAAACCAAAAAACCTCAAATCATTCAAATACCTAAATGTGAAATCTGAAACCATAAAAAATTCTAGAAAGAACCTAAGCAATAATTTTTCTAGCATCCTTCATGGCAACATTTTCCTGATTGTCTCCTAAAACAAGGGTAATAAAAGCAAAACTAAACTACTGGAACTACATCAAAATGAAAAGCTTTTCCACAGTGAAAGAAATCATAAACAACAACAAAAAAGGCAATCTACTGAATAAGAGAAGATATTTGCAAATGGTATATCTTATGTGGGCTTAATATGCAAAATACATACTGTACTTATGCAAATCAACACCAAAAAAAAAAAAATGGACAGAGTAGCCAAATAGACATTTTTTTCTAAAAAAAAAAAAAAAAAGACATGGAAATAATCAAAGACACATGAAAAGGTGCTCAACATCACTAGTTATCAGGGAAGTGCAAATCAAAACCACAATGATATATCACCATACATCAATCAGAATGGCCAAAATCAGTAACACAAGAAATAGTAAGTGTTCGCATGGATGTGAAGAAAAGAGAACCCTCATTCATTGTTGGTGGGGCTGTAAATTGGTGTAGCCCCTATAGAAAACAATATGGAAGTCCCTCTAAAACTTAAAAATAGAAATACCATATGATCAATAATTCCAATGCTGGGTATTTATCCAGAGAAAATAAAAACATTAACTTGGAAAGATATATGTACATATATTGCAGCTTTATTTGTGATAGCTAAGATATGGAAGCAAGCTATGTGTCCACTGTCAGACAAATGGGTAAAGAAGATATGGTGTATATTTTTAATCCAATGGAATATTATGCAGCCATCAAAAGGGGGTGAGAATGTGTCATTTCCTACAACATGGATGGACTTAGATAGTATTATGCTAAGTGAAATAAACCAGATTGAGAAAGATAAATACCATATGAATTCACTCATATGTGGATCTAAAAAACAAAACAAATGAATAAAGAAACATACAAAAAGGAGAATGAGACTTATAAATACAGACAATAAACTGATGGTTATCAGAAGGAAGAGGGATTGGAGATGGGCAAAACTGATGTAGAAGAGTGGGAGATACGGGCTTCCAGTTATGGAATGAGTATGTCACAGGAAAAAAGACAAAAAGACAAAGCATAGGGAATGTAGTCAATAATCATTAGGCAGCATTATCTGATGACAGATGGTAGCTATACTTGTGGACAGCATAAAATAAAAATCTCTAGAAGCTGAATATACAACTAAAATAAATGTAACACTGTATGTCAGCCACACTCAAACCAAAAAGAAAAATTAAGAAAGAATGTGTCCATGATAGCAAAAGCTAAGAGAGTATCAATGTAGTCAAAGAATTCTTAACACCAGTAATAACAGAGTTGGTTTAAGTTAAATACTTATGTTAAGGAGAAGGTAGTGATTTGTCCTCATCTAAGTTATCTCTTACCCATCATGCCTCCAGTTACAGCATCTTCCACTTAGTCATTGAAGGACTTTTACTTTCGGCTTCTTAACACATTTCCTCTGAGAAACAAATTTACGGATAGAAAGGACAATGGGGCTGATGTTTATGGAATTTTCTAGTTTTGACACACATCATTCAGGAATATGATGTTTTAGAGAACAAGAGAATTTTTAACTGGATATCTAGTTAATTAGATTGTTGTTGGGGAGTTCCACATCCCTGATAAACATTCCTAAGTATCAACTACTGTATGATGTTACTTTTTTTTTTTTAAGATTTTATTTATTTATTTGACAGACAAGAGATCACAAGTAGGCAGAGAGGCAGGCAGAGGTTTGGGGGGACATGCTCCCTGTTGATCAAAGAGCCTGATCCAGGGCTCAATCCCAGGACCCCGGGACCACGACTTGAGCTGAAGGCAGAGGCCCTGACCCACTGAGCTACCCAGGCGCCCCTAACATTACTTATTATAAGGAATTAAAAAGTGGAATTTGAAGTGGTATTTTTCCAATTTTTACCTAATGGCCCACTACTAACTAGTTTAATTCTTATCTTCACAAATAAACCATAAGGGGTTTTGTTTGTTTATTTAGAAATAATATTGCCTGACAGACAACTATTATCACCAACAGAAACAATTATGGTTCAAGAATTGGAAGTTAGACTTCCAACTAGAAATGTTCAGCTTCCCTGGCATCTGTAATTGGTAGGACTAGATTATTTCAGGAGAATCCTATAAGCTTTTCTTGTATGAAAATTCTCTCCTCTTCTTCGAAAGAACAAGCCTTGTTGGGTGTTAAGGATCTGATGTTATCTCTAAAAATTCTTTTATTAAAATAATTTTTTAAAATAGTTTAGATATTCCATATATTCAAAAATATATTTAAAATACCTACTGTGTACTATTCTAGTATAAGACATTTATCAGTGAAAAAAAAAAACATGTATATGCCTACCCTTACAAAGTTTACATTCTAGCAGACCATAAGAAAATACAAATGAAGTCACATTCCATTAAAATAAAGAGGGAAGACAGAAAACAATTATATAGAGAGTATGATCTTATTTGAAAGTAGTGAATATGTTCTCTTTAATTAATATTAGAAGAAAATGCATCAATATATCAATAGCATTTAGTATCTAGGTGATAAGTTATGATTAGTTTTAATTTTCTGTTTTATACTTTATTATATTTTCCAAATTATGTCAAGAATGGTATTTTTATTTGTAATTAGGAAAAATCTTTATTTTCAATCTAAAACAATGAGTAAGAAGACCTATAACAAAAAAATTAGATAACAAAATCTACTCAATAAAGTGAAAATTCAACAATAATTCTAATAGTGTAAACCTTGTAACAAACTCCCAACTGTTTTAATTTTAATATTAGGGGAAGTCTTTAGATAGATTCTACTCAAATTTGCTAAGAAAATGTAATTTTATGACTTTCTGGTATGGTAGATACAGAGATGTATCACATAGATTCTCCTACAGAGAAGGACCTGTTGCCCAAGCTATAAAACTCTTGTGGGGTTTGTCTATGCTGCTGAGGTATCAGCGGAAAGCCATGATCTTCTCCATATGGGAAATAAATGTTTATCCATTTTGGCCTACCACAGAAGAATTCTGACAGGCCTGATATGCTCCAAAATTCAATGTTGCTGAGACATCGTCATATTTGTGTCACGGTCTGACGTCTTCTTCCTAACACTGCTTATTTTCCCACTGTGCACCTGATGAGTGTTCCTCTCCCCAAGTATGGAAACTGTCCTGAGAAGGGGTGTGTGTGTGTGTGTGTGTGTGTGTGTGTGTGTGTGTGTGTGTGTGTAGGGAGGCTGGACACAGAGAAACTGGTATTCCTAGCAAGATTGCTGTTTCCTTGTCTCAAAGCTATAGTCAATGGTATCAAAACAGAGTCAGGGGGGCACCTGGGTGGCTCAGTGGGTTAAGCCTCTGCCTTCAGCTCAGGTCATGATCTCAGGGTCCTGAGATTGAGCCCCTCATCGGGCTCTCTGCTCAGCGGGGAGTCTGCTTCCCCTCCCCTCACCCCGCCTGCCTCTCTGCCGACTTGTGACCTCTGTTTGTCAAAAAAATAAATAAAATATTAATAAAAAAAAAAAAAACAGAGTCAGGTATGGAGCTTCTGACAGGACCACATCCTTTAATGCTTCAATCTACCCTAGGAAGAACTGAAGTGGGGGCTCACATATTACGATGATCTTCATGCAATGCTCACAAACACAAAAACACACTCTCTCTCTCTCTCTCAAGGGGACTGGCTCCCACAATGTAGTTTTATGTGGAATATGTTCTCTATCTCGTCCTCAGAGACCATCATTTCCTTATTGTAACAAAATTTATGATTCTATAGAGTCCCTGTAACTATCTGAAAATAGACTATGTTTCTGAATTTGTTGATTGGCTATCTTCACACACTACATTATAGGCCCCACCAAGGCAGAGTTCGTCTGTTTAACCAGTGCTACATCCAAACACCTAAACAGTACCTGACACAGAGCAGGTTCTTAACACACTGAATGAACTGATATGCTAACTCATTTCAATTTAATAATGTAAAAAGTCCCTTCAAGTAACTCGACCTCCTACGGTAAATTCTCCAGAGCTTTCTCCTCACTACTCTTGATTACGCATTCTGCCCCTTCAATTTCTGTCTTTCTCCTTCCCACCATCCTCTGGCCCAGACAAATTAGGTTTGAAGCTTTTTACTTTTCCTATGTAATATTCTTCTTTTTCATTATGATTTCAGAGTTTTGATTAAATCATGCTAGTATACAGTGGCTAAGAGAAGAAAACCAACTATGGGTAAGGAAATGAAAACTAAAAGTAAGGAAATCCTATTATTCTCTGAATATTAGAAACTATATATAGTAGTTGAGTTAACTTTCATTCTTAGACAACTGTAAGATACTAAGAACAAACACAGAAGTTCTGTAGACTAGAGCGTACTCAGTGTATCATGTGAACCTCACTGGCCTTTTTCAATCAGAATCAGGAGTAGTGCCACCGTGGATAACATTGAGGGCACAAGGGTATCATTAGGATAAGTTTTACTGCTATTTTATCAGTCATCCAATCATGAAATCTCTACTCACTATCTCTAAACTGTTTACAAATGTCAGTCTTGTCGCCCAGGGAATGGCTCTTGTTATGAAATATTCACTGTAACTGTCACATTAAACTGCCAGTGATAGCAAAATGAAAGTCTGTCTTAATTACTGTCTTGTCTCATTCCTCATTTGCCATGCTCTTTCTAGGAAGGCGAATTACACAGGGGCTCCAACCTCAAACGAGTATGTGAAACATAAGATGGTTATTGAGAATTCAGAGAAATACCTAAATTTTTGGAAATCATTAATATGGGCTAAATTTTTTAAAAAGTGGATTTAATGAGATCACACTGGTAAGTATTGATTATTAATTTGATACAAATAAACTTAAATGATGTCTATTGATACTTAAATAAACAAGAAAAATAAAGCATAAAGGAAATTCAAACTTCTGAGCAAAAATATTTATCAAATAATTTATTTAAGTAGAAGGAATATAAAGTAGGTCAAATTTTATTTCTGGATGTCTACAAATATTAAACAGTAAACAGTAGGAAACACAAATATTTTAAACTATGTAAAATGGTTTCCATATAATCAAAGAGTAGACATATGGAAGAGAGGTACATAACATCCAGTCACCTAGAATTATTTCTTCAACAATTATGTCACCAACAATATGAGATAGTTACATGGCCCACTATCTAGGGGGAGCTCAAGATTAATTTCCTTTGTTCAGATTCATGTTTTACAGGACTTCCCAAACTGTGGTTCAATGTCAAGAACATAAGTGGGTTTCCAGGCTAGAAGAGGTAGCTTGTAGTGACCAAGTTAAAGGCATTAGAAATGTTCAGCTCAATAATCTTGGCTCACTTGAAACATTCTCCCTCATGGTACACACTGTTTTTCTTTTCACACATATTTCATTCCTACTTAATGAAACTTTGCCCCATGCTTTGGTGGAGTAAGAATAGATTATTACCTTTTTAACTTTCATATTAAGCTCAATTATGATGAAAATGAGGGCCAGTGAATGGGACATAGCAAATTATCAGAAGCAAGAAATAAAATTCTAGCCAAAAGGAAAAAACAAAACAAAACAACAAAAAACCTCTATTTTTTAAAAAGTAAGTTCCCTAAGTATTTCTACAGAAATAGGAAACTACCAAGAGATGTACTGGGTAGATGGTGCATGTGGTCTCAGGTAAGGGTTAATGTCACACTAGAATGAAGAACATAAGGTTCATTTTGAACAGATGCAAATTGAATTTACAGTAAGGCCTGCTAGTGGGATGACCTGTCATTTTCTCACTGGA
The DNA here is from genome assembly GCF_022355385.1 of Mustela nigripes. Classification (NCBI taxonomy): domain Eukaryota; kingdom Metazoa; phylum Chordata; class Mammalia; order Carnivora; family Mustelidae; genus Mustela; species Mustela nigripes. Next base: position 5,240,808 of record NC_081559.1, on the reverse strand, counting down.
CTGAAGATAAGGACTTGTAGCTTATAGCTGAGATGTAGCAACAGAAAACTAATAGGTGAAATAAGGCAAGAAAAAGTCATAAAAGAAATTGGTTTAGAGAACCTGGGATCTCGTGTATAGTTAGGTGCTGACAGAAGGATGAATATTATGCACTAGTGAAGTCTTAGGAAAATGCATGTATTGACCAGAAGCCTTTGTAGGATAATAGTCTCCTTGGATTTAGACTTCAAAGTACACATAAGCAATTTTTGGTAATGAAAGCTAGTGATTAAACATATTATAAAAGGAGTTACAGATGCAAGAATGAGTAAAAGCAAAATTTACTATTTTTATGTTACCCTTTATAGAAGATTTGTCTGTACTCTAACAGGGAATAGTCAATCTTGTTACTTGGTTGTATAAATGAAATATAGCTTTAATCTCTTTCTTTAATATTGATTTGTAGAGAATATATTCCTCTTTGCCCTTTATATTTTTTTAAAATAGGATTTGGGATATAAAAACCAATAATGTTGTTACTTGTTATAACAATTGTATGAGAAAATTAATTCAAGATTAATAGTGGTATTCAAAGGAGGATGAGGTTGTATAAAAATAATTGTTTATCGATTTATTTTGATTTAACTACATAAAATAGCCATCTTAAATCTTCAGTTCAAATGAATACATTAGTTTTTGTTTTTCCCCAGAGTATGTGGAATTAATATATTTTTGAGTTTAAGAAACTTAAAAAGAAAGATATTTTCTTCCATTTTAAAATATTCTATAATTTCATTGATTTTTCAATGCCATTTGTCATGTTATTATCTAATGGCATAAAAATATAAATTTTGGTTGGTCTAAAATTCTTGCTGCACCTAGAGACTACTCATCTATGAGTCAACTGTCAGACATATATGTTTACCTTAACTACTATAAATTTTTGTTTTGGGCATAGTATTCTCTACCATTGTAATTCTGCTTTAGCAAAATATTGCAAATGTCACACTTTAAATTTTCTGCCTTCCCAATCTCTACCCAGTCTCAAAATGAGGACATAAAATTTTATTTCATTTTTCTTGCAAGAGGTACATAGACCATTAACCTGGAAGTTCATCACCAAAAAGCATGACTAGTTGGAAAACCTTACCTTGAAAAGTTCAATGGATCCTATATACATACATATTCTCAGTCTTAAAAGGCTCTTGAGTGGGGTGCCTGGGTTGCTCAGGGGGTTAAAAGGCTCTTGAGTGACTCAATATTTTTTTCTCACTAGTCTTGCCTTTTATTAAGAAAATGATCAGTTTTATTAATAAGCTTATCTTTAATTTTATATTATATCTGGGACTTTCAATGTTAGCTCAGTGAAAACACCAAACCCACAAATAACTCATATTTGGATAATGACTAACATGCATGGGAGTTTATTATGTGCCAGGCACATTTTATGTATTTTACACATATATCTACTCACAGTGATGGTCAAGAGCTTCCTCATTGATCATATATTGCATCCATCTGGAGGTTAAAGCACAATCTCTCTTTGGTCTTAAAACCACTTTTCCTACCCACAACCTATTGATTAAATTACATCCCACTTGGTAACTAAGAATTGGGAAATGATCCAACTCATTTTTCATATGTTAATAAATGAAAATAGATCACAGGAGATCACTTTGGTCCTTAGGTTTGAATATTCTGATCTATAGTGTTTTTGCTTCATTCTATTCATTTGGAGAATGTTATAAGACACAACTGCCTGAGCCTAGATATATGGATAATAGGCAAATGGTTGTTTCATTTGTACGTGATATTTAAAACATGCATATACCACACTCATCACCACCTCTTTCTATTAGTATCAATTAAAATGTGTCAACAATGTGATGAATGGATATAGAAGATGTGAGGTATATATATGTATATATATATATAATATACCTTTATATATATGTAATATTCTTATATGAATATTACTCAGCCATCAAAAAGAATGAAATCTTGCCATTTGCAACAATGTGGTTGGAGCTACAGTGTATTATCCTAAGCAAAATAAGTCAGTCAGAAAAAGACCAGTACCATTTGATTTCACTCATATGTGGAATTTAAGAAATAAAAAATTTAAAAAGTCAAAAATAAAATAAAAGGTGAAGGTATAGGAAGAGGACAAAAATAAAATAAGATAAAAACAGAGAGGAAGGCAAACCATAAGAGACTCTCAACTATAGAAAACAGACTGAGGGTTGCTGGAGGAGAGCTGAGGGGGAAGACGGGCTAAATGGGTGATGGGCATGAAGGAGGCATTGTTGTGATGAGCACTGGGTGTTGTAGGTAAATGGTGAATCAATGAATTCTACTCCTGAAACCAATACTACACTATATGTTAACTAACTTGAATTTAAATAAAATCTTGGGAGGAAAAAAATGTCCATATTAAAATATAATATAAAATAAAATGTGTCCATAATGGAAAATTTACCATTAGTTCTCCCTCAATTAGAAATGAAATAAAGGGAGTGCCTGGGTGGCTCGGTGGGTTGAAGCCTCTGCCTTAGACTCAGGTCATGATCCCAGGTTCCTGGGATCAAGCCCCCCATCAGGCTCTCTGCTCACTGGGGAGCCTGCTTCCTCTTCTCTCTCTGCCTGTCTCTGCCTACTTATGATCTCTGTCTGTCAAATAAATAAGTAAAATCTTTAAAAAAAAAAAGAAATAAAGATCTGATATACTGAAATGTAATAAACATAGTGTATAATCCTATAGTAACCTCAGAATCTGGAGATGCAGTTTTTAACCTTCATGTTTTTGTTGGCAGTGAGGAACTGGATGAATTATAGTTAATAACAGGGAAACAGATTCCACAGGACTAAAGATAATTGTGGGTTGAATAGGTAAAGCTGTTATTTTATAACTTTCTTAATAAAGTTATATTACATAGTTTTTGCAAATCCATGTGTAAGCATATTCTTACACATTTCAAAATGGTCTGTTTTCACATTTTTAACATCGACATTAGTGCTATGGAAACCACAGAAAAATTTCTATTATTTTCACAACCATTGTATATTGCTTGCCAAAACAAGAAACAGAACACATTGCACTTAATTATAAATTATGATCCTAGCTTCATTGGATAGCAAACATCTACAATGTGAAATATCTATATATTTTCCATTCTAATATTCCATTCAGTAAAGTATATTTACAAGTCCAAAATAAAAGAGTTTTTTAAACTTTATTAATGGCAGATAATTCAAAGTGTTCATGATTCAAAAATTCATATGTAAGTGGTTTTAAGATAGGTGGATAATAGAAAAGTAGCACATATACTTGACTATTCATTTAAGACTAAGTAAGTCCATTTGAAGCATTCTAAGGTTGAGTGACCTTCAATGACTTGTATGTACGGATTATCAAATATCATAGTAGAAGTAACAGACCATGAACAGTGTCTCATTCTTTTCAAGCTAAATAGTGCAGATAATTATAATTATTTTGGGTCTAGGGTCAAAAGAGCATATCTTAGTTTTTCTGGTTTATTGAGGAATCTTTTAAATTAATAAGTAACATATCATTCTTGTCAGTAGGTTATAAAGAAATTAAATGAAGCAAATTCTGGGAATGACTTTTAGTAGCAAGTTATCTAGAGCATCTTGCCTTTCACTTTTGTCGTTTAGTCTCCTTATATAGATTTCGTATTTTGGAACTACAGATCACTTTATATTGTACTGTAATGATATATTCCACTGGATTTTTCTCCATTCAATATACTAAGCCATTACTGTTTTGTACAAAGTATTAATGAGAACATTAGAAATATTATAGAAGATAAAACGGTATTTTTTTCTTTCTGTCAAGGTACACCTACTCTGGTACACTGCTATAAAAAACAAAAAACTAGCAGATGAAGGAAAAAACTTCATTTGAGAAATTAATAAGTAGAGTCTAATATTAAAAATATAGAAAAAAGATACAGATTTTCAAGTAGCCCAACCTATTTACTTTTGTGAAATAATGTATTTATTCTTATAAAAATTAATGATATGAGATAAAAAGTGAGAAATTAAAACCAGATGCTAAATACAAAACCCTTTCATCTACTAAGACTTAAAGTAGGGGGGCAACTGGGTGGCTCAGTTATTAAGCCTTTGGCTCATGTCATGATCCCAGAGTCCTGGTATCGGGCCCCGCATAAGGCTCTCTGCTTGGTGGGAAGCCTGCTTCTCCCTCTCCCACTCCTCCCGCTTGTGTTCCCTATCTTGCTGTGTCTGTCTCTGTCAAATAACAAATAAAATCCTTAAAAAAAGTCTCAAATCAGATAAATATACCTATAAAGAGAAAGAACTGACAGGGCACGATTATCACCAATCAGAGTGTAATTGGTATACCTTTACTGAAAAGCAATTTGCCAATCTATGCCAAAGGATTTAAACATATTCATAACTTTTTATATAGTAATCTGCTTTGTTGGGTATCTTGATTTATGAAATAATTTAAGACATGAAAGTAATAAAATAATGACAACATCTAAATGCCCAGTACAATGTTGGAGGAATGTCTAGATTAAACTATGATCAATAAATGCAATTGAATATTTTAAAAGACATTGCTTAAAAGAGACATAAGGATTGGAAAATACCTTGACTATAATTTGATTTTAAAAACAGGCACAATAAAAGAGGTATATACAACAATATCAACTGCGCAAAGTGAATGGAAAAACTAAAGAAGATATTAAAACATTAATAATGGTTGCTTTTGAATGGTGGTTAAGAATTGTGTTTTTTATTTCAAATTTTCTGTTATTTCCAAATATTTCACACTGATTACAATATGGCTTTTTATTAAAAAGTAAACAACTACATCAAAGCACAAGAGAGTGACAAGAAACGAAATAAACTGGGTATCATCAAAATTAACACCTTCTGTGCTTAAAAAGACCACCATTAAAAAAGTGAAAAGACAATCCACTAAACTGAGGAAGATTTTTCCAAACCATATATCTGGCAAGGGGCTTGCATCTATAGTATATGAAGAGCGATTACAACTCACAGTGGTCAAGTAGCCCAATTATCTAAATAGACATTTCTCCAAAGAAGATACATGATTAAGACCTAAAAAGATACCCAGCATCATTAGCCAGCAGGAAATGTAATAAAAAAAATTAAACACCACTTAATACTCATGAGGATAGCTATAATCAGATAGAGACTTAATAAAGTGTTGGTAAGGATGTAAAGAAATTAGAACTTTTATTCACTGTTGCTGGTAATATAAAGTGGTACAGCTACCTTGGAAGATCATCTGGCAGTTCCTTAAAAATATGAACATAATTGCCATTGATTTCACTCCTGAGTCCATACCCAAGGGAATAAAAATGCACAAAAATGGTCATACACAAATGTTTACAGAAGCATTATTCATAACCAAAAACATTGCAAAAATGAGCAAATGACAGATAGATAGATAAATAGATAAATAAAATACAGTACAACCATACAATGCAGTATTATTTGCCAATAAAAGATTTTGTTTACTCACGAGAGAGAGAGAGAGAGAGACCACAAGCAGGGAGAGCGGCAAGCAGAGGGAAAGAGAGAAACAGGCTCCCCATCAAGCAGGGAGCATGATGTGGGCGTCTATCCCAGGACCCTGGGATCATGACCTGAGCTGAAGGTAAACACTTAAATCAACTGAGCCACCCAAGTGCCCCAGAAATGAAATCTTGACACATACTACAACATGAATGAAACTTGAAAATATTATGCTAAGTGAAAGAAGCCAAGGAACACATACTGAATGATTCCATTTATGTATGAAATGCATAGGATAGGAAAATCTGTAGAGAAAGAAAACAGATTAGTGGTAGCCTAGAGCCAGGGGGAATAAGGAAATTGGAAGACGATGACTAAGGGTGCATGATTCCTTTTTGGGATAATAAAAATGTTCTAGAATTGATTCTAGTAACGGAAACACAATTCTGTGAATATATTAAAACTCACCTAATTGGGCACTTTAAATAAATATTGTATGGTATGTGTATCTCAACAAAACTCATAACAAAACAGTACAATATTAACTATATGAAAGAAATACCTACGGATATAACAGGACACACCGAAATATACTAATTTTATAATAAGTTTTAAAACCTAGGAATTAGTTGGCAGTAGATCCTGATGGACCCTTTATATTTGGAGCCCAGAAGTAAGGACCTAAAGGGAGAGGGTAGACAGAGGTTTGTCCACACCAGACACACAATAGGGAGAGTTACAGGAAGGAGGGGAGGCCATATCAGGGGGCTACCATTAGTTACTAACTGCAGTGTTTTAATTTTATGGATTTATGTTATAATATTGATTATCCAATGCAACACATCATCAAGTGCTCTATTTTTTTTCCATTTTATGAGGAAAAGATCTCAATTCTTCTGTCATTCTGATATCATATACTCAAGAAATTGCCAAAGAGTGGAAGGCAGTTGACATGAACAATTTTTCAAAGAACTGATCATGAGTTGAAATTGAGGATAATGCCACTTTAGAAGGACTGATGTGAGAATTCCAAATCATATTGATAGGGAACCAGGGAATAATCTGGGCACAGTTGTAGTAACTGTGGCCCTTCTGTTTTATTAATTACTTCCTGGAGAGCACACATTTTGCTAAGCGCTTAACATATATTTCTTATTTTTTATTTCACTAGCCAATGCCTCAGAAGTTCTCTCCAGTTTTACTAACAGAGGGAAACTTAGACACTTACCAAGTTTTCACAGTTAGCAATGACGGAGTTCTTTTTCAACCCCATGTCTTTCTCATAGAAAAATTCCTTGTCAAATATTAAGCTTTCACAGGGAAAAAAAGAGAGGGCTTGACAGAGAACAGAAAAGTAAATAACTGCTTGTATTAGATGCAGTGAAAACTGTATATATGGGGTCGGAAAGTACCAAGAGCTACCTTTTCACTGATCAGCTTCACTAAAGACCCAGTATTTTTCAGTTTATCTAAAGATAAGCCCATGGCCTGGAGCGATCATGACTAAAGTCCCACTCATGGGATATATCTATTTCCCACATAATCCAGAGAAAACAGTTTACCCAGAATTCACTTTGCCAGTGTGAATCTTATTGAATCTTACTGAAGTGAAATTCATCCTTTTTTATTTCTAAGAAAAAATCATTTAGCTAAAATTAAATTAATTTTAATTATTCTATAATCATTACTGCCAGTTTTATCTGATTTGGTCATTACAGATGAGGATAAGATAAGGTTTTACAACAATTGATGCAAATTTCAAACGATAACCCTTTGAGCACTGTCTTCCCTTTATCTTTGAGAAATAGGCATACCAAGATTATTCCTTCACCTTGCACAACATTGTTGCGTGCTAGCAGAAGTATTACTGAAAAAAAATGTATTGAAACCACATCGACATTGCTAGGTCTTCATGAACTTCAGAGAAGTTAGCTTTGCCCATGAACAAATTTGAAGAATGAGATAATTACACCCACTTGAAGGCTTACAATGTAAATTAATTCAGATAGTAATTAGTCAGATTCCTTTAGTTAGAAAGAGCAATGATTGACATTTTGTAGGGTATGTGCTATGGTGAATGCTGTGAATTGTGTAAGATTGATAAATCACAGACCTGTACCCCTGAAACAAATAATACATTATATGTTAATTTTAAATAAAGAGAAATGAAATAAGCATACATTTTATAGAGTGATAACATTTTCAAAACCTTATTTTGATAGTGTTAACATAGAGCAAAGATAAAATTTCAAAATTTAACTCTTTCAACTAAATATGTATTTTATCAGTGAAGTAACTTTTGTTAGGATAATACTTGACTCCCATGTTCTCTGAGCAAAAAGTAGCCCTTTCACACAGATGAATGTAAAAAAAAGTAAGGCGGAGGTGTCTGGAAACAAGTGTATGTTTTTCAGATTGTCAGACCATCTGGATTTTTGCAACAATAAATCCTTTCTTTTGCTTATTCTCTTGTGTTTGCCTCTAATTTTCTTTGAAATGTGAATCAAAAATCATTGGTCATATAGCGCTTCTTTATTCACCATATACTTTGATTTTCTTCTCATCTTAAAATGAAAAGAGAGTCTATCAATGAATCTGGTGCTTTTTCCCAAACATTGACTAAGTTATTCATTATGAATCAAAAGTGTCACTTGATTTCTTCTACTGTACATATCTAAATGTACAAATGTATTTAATGTTTGAACCCAGAGTTAATTAATTATGCTAAAATTAGTAGAGACATTTTTTTTTTCAAAATTCTATTTCCACTAACAACTTAAAATACATATATAAGTCTCACTAACATTGTGACATAAACTTTGTCTGGTTTGCTACATTGACCCAATCAGGAGATCAGAATGGATATGCTTCAAATAAATTTTTATTGTTTCCTAAATGAGATCTCAAAACTTCTTACCTCACACTCTCTTAAACTCTCTACAACTACTAAGATATCTATTATATTTTAATAGATATAGGCCATATCAAATAATTATGCTTCTGTCTGTTTTCCTTCAGTCAATTAATATAAATTTAGTTTCTCCCAAGTTGAATATATTATATTAGGTTTTGTGTACTATATGCCCTTTTTTTTCTCAAAAAAATGACCTATTTTTAAAAAGATGACCATTTCAATTTGTATAATACTATTCCTCCTTAAAAACAAACAAACACACACCTCTTTGTAACACTTGAATGTTAATCAATTTCACATGTTGGACAAAGTCCATTGCATTAGTTATCTATTGCTGTCATAATAACTTACCACAAACTTAGTGATTTAAAACAAGATGGATTTAGCATTATATTTTAACCTTACTTTACTTTTCTGATATTGAATTGTCACAATCCTCCCAGAAAAGTTCTGTTTTGGAGAGATATTAGTGATCGGTATGTTGATACATTTTATATCAGTTATTTGAGTCATTCATTGTGTGACATTTTTAACAAGATATAAGAGAGTGAGATATTAGCTTTAATGATATTTGAGAAAAATCTGTGAAAAAGAGGAGAGCAGCTTTCATAGTCAGAAGCTAACAAATAGCTATGACTATTTTTGCTGCAAGTTGACCTGGCATTTCCAACTACACCAGGATGTTTTCCTGTTGAACATAAACAATTTCATAAAACGCCACTAGACAAGATTATTCTCTTATATGATGGAGCAAGATAAAAATAAGACCTCTTCATAATTGAATATGAGAACAAACATAAGCAATGCATTGTTCAAACCACAGGAACATTCAAACAACTCCTTTCTCAGCTAAAGCAAATTATTGTTGATTTACGAAGTGTCACTTAAGACTTGCTCAATTCTTACCACTTTCCAGACAAAAAAAATAAATAAATAAAATAAAGACCAATAATAACATTACCCTTTATTTGTTAATGCCAGGCAGTGAAAGCAAAACCTTGCTTCCTTGAATCTTGCTCAAAATCTGATAGCATAATCCCAATCTCTATAATATTCTTTTGTTGAGATACCTAATGTGGCACCTTCCCTTGTTGGAAGGAATTAAGAACCCAATACTGTTCTAGTACGGGTGTTTTTATGATGGTAGTGATTGTCAAATACTGATTTCTGCCATTTAATATTATTTACCTACGCATAATTTGATGTTTTATAGCTCTATAATGCAGTAAGAATGAATAATAAATTTATGATATGGAGTTCCTTTTGATAAAATATATAGATATACTTCCTCCATTAATTTCATTTATTTTGGGACAGATATGTAGATTGTAGGTAGATAGATGGATGAAAGATGATATATGACAAAAAGAGATAGGTAGGTGGATACATGATAGAGAGATGATAGAAATATTACCTGTGTTAGAAACTATACTACCACCAAAAGTACTGGTTTAGCAATTTTGACTATTTTACTTGATAATATTCAGCATTAGGTCTTGAACATCCCTATAACTAGTTTGTAATATCTACCATGAGAATTTTTATCATTATTCTCTGTACTAGCAGTATCTTATATGCATTTTCATTTTCATATGTCAGGTGACCAATTAAACTTACTTAGCCATACACATGTGTTGACTTTCGATAATGTAATAAATTTACTTGACTGGAAATTTATTCTAGTTTCACACTAAACTGATCAAAATGACATTGATAAGCTTAGATTAATACCTGGCATTCAAAATGTTCTTTTACATCAGTGAAAGACATTTTTAGTTTTATGAAGGTACTGGGGAGAAAGACAACTTTGTTTTACCTGTGCATGTGCCAAGGACTAAGCCTCTCATCAATCTACCTGTTCTTATCATAACCATTGAGGTTTATGTCTGGGACTAGAAATGTTGTTGGATCCTTTTTTAAAAGGATTTAAAAAAAAGGATTTCATTTTTGCCTGATCCAGAATAACAAATGTAATAGTTTTCCTATGTTAACAAATAATAAGAAAAAGTAAATAATGTTAGGATACCCTATTGACTGGGAAGGGAAAACATTAACAATAAGAAATGAGTGAGAAACAATATAGAAACGCTTACGATAATAAGACAGTAGAAAGGACATATTTGGGGCCTATTTGAGCTATTTCCCTTACCTCCATTAAGAATTATGAGCTTTTAGAGGTCAGAGACAATTTTTTTTTATTCTCCAAATATTATGATGAATTTACTTCAGATAGAGGATGCATGAAACAGATTGAACTGCAAAATATAATGAAAAATGGAAAAAATTCTATTCATGCTAAAAAGCAATTGTCATTTATCCTGTTTGTAGGCTTTTCTGTAAAATTAAGCATTCACTGAATTTATAGCAATTCTTAGTCATAACATCTGCACATTTATGACTACTTTTCCTTTCTGCCCCTCTATCTGTAAATCGCAAATTCTCTCATTGATGAGTTAAGGACTGATACAGTGAGAGGGAGAAGATAATATATATTTCAAACAAAGGATATTGTGACTGAATTTGGAAAGAGCAAACGGGATGATCTTCCCAGTACTGCACTGGATCTGTCACTAATTATGTGACTTTTTACAATTCACTGAAGATCTGTGGATCTAGAATCATCACTTATAAAATGGCAATAAAAAGACGTTCAGGGAACCTGGGTGACTCAGTTGGTTAAGCAGCTGCCTTCGACTCAGGTCATGATACTGGAGTCCCGGAATCGAGTCCCACATCGGGCTCCCTGCTGGGTGGGAAGTCTGATTCTCCCTTTGACGCCCCCCCATGTTCTCTCTCTCATTCTATCTCAAATAAATAAATAAGTATCTTTAAAAAAATATGTTCAGTGTTCAATGTTGAACACAATGAGGATATATAATAAAATATTACATAACATTATATGATATAAAAACACACTTAGACAACATATTTTAAAATATTTTTCAATCTTATACTTTTTCTACTAAATTTTTTACATATTTTGAACTCAAAAACTGTAACTACATAAAATCATAAACTGTAACTACAAATCTGTGTTGCTGTATTTTTCAATACATCCATAAGTAGCTTTTTTAAAATAAAAAATAAATCTACATAGGAGAGACTTTCAAGAAACTGGATAACATATTCTCTTCATTAACAAATAAATCTTACTCCGAGATGAGATGTGAGTTGTTCTTACATTAGCAAAAAAATAAAGATATTTATATTTTTATTAATTTAATAATTCAAATTTGTCATTCTTTCCTCTTGGGAAAAAGAGAAGGGCCCAGTAGACTAGAATTTATATAGGACATAAAAATAGTGTTAGCAATGTAAAATGCAAGATTAATCACTCTTAGAGACCTGAGAATTGAGCAAAGTTAAAATGTGAAAGAAGAACATGTATCATTTCCTAATGTTCTTTGGAGAGAGAATAATCTAGTCCTATTTAACTTTCATTTGATTGAGCATTTAAGAAGGAATATATGAAATGCTAAATTGAAAAAATATTCATACTTTGAACTTGGTTTTTTCATAATAACATAAGAAAAGAATAGATCTCTTATTCCTGAGTAAATGGACAGGGTAATTGAAGTTATAAGAAATAGACGAAGGTTATCTAGAACTAAGTCCTTGGGAAGATACATTTTCACATTAACCAGAACTTTGAATGAATGAGTGAATGAATAAATAAATAAATAAAATATTTAAGTGAATTTTTCCAGTATCCAAGAGTGAAGCCAAAAGGTTCTACTTAGTGAGATAAATACTATGCAGACAGTTCTAAAATTCTTGGTCAACATATATTTGCAGATACATGGAAAGAATAGTACCTGATAATGGAAAATGCAGGTTTTGTTATTGTTTTTCTGAAAAATCCAGCTTCATGAATACTCTCTCTCTCTCTCATATATATATATGTGATATATATATATGTTATATATATATATATATATGTGATATATATATGTTATATATATATCATGTATATATATATATACAAATTGGACTTTTTATTGTAGTTTGTGTCTATATCTTTATATATTATTATACATATATATAATATTACATTAGTTTCAGGTATGCAACTTAGTGATTTGACAAGTTTATACATCTTGCAGTATTCACAAGTCTCGCCAGCATCTGTCTCATATCCCTATGATATCATTAACTGCCTTCCTGTGACTCACTCATTGCATAACCGGAGGCTGTTTCTCCCCCTCCCTTTCACCCTATGCCTCACCTCGACAAACATCAGTTTGAAATCTGCATTTGCAGTTCTGATTCTGCTTTTTGTTTTTCTATTCATTATTTTTAGATTTCATGCGTGAGTGGGATCATATGATGTCTTTCTTTCTCAGTCTGACTTATTTCACTTAGTGTAATACCCTCTAGGTTCATCCATGTTGTCAAAAATGACACAATCATATACATTTTAGTGGCTGTATAATATTTTATAATGTGTATATACCACATTTTTTATCCATTTGTCTACTGATGGACACTGTGGTTGTTTCCATGTCTTGTCTATTTTAAATAATGTTGCACTAAACATAGGGGTGCATATATCTTTTTGAGTTAGTGTTTTCACTTTCCTGGGTAAATACCTAATAATGGAATTATTGGATCATATGGCTTTTCTGTTTTTAACTTTCTGAGGAAACTCCATGTTGTTTTACAAAATGGCTATTCCAAGTTACATTGCTACCAACAGTGCATGAAGGTTCTTTTTTCTCCATATCTTCATCAAAACTTGTGTTTTTTTTTCCTTGATTTATCCATCCATTCAGGTATGAGGTAATATCTTACTGTGGGTTTGATGTGCATTTTCCTGACTAGGAGTGATATTGAGCATCTTTTCATGTGTCTGTTGGCCATCTGTATGTCTTCCTTGTAAAAATGTCTGTTCAGATGCTCTGCCCATTTTTTTTTCCATTTATTTATTTTCAGCATAACAGTATCAGTTTTTCACCACACCCAGTGCTCCATGCAATCCGTGCCCTCTATAATACCCACCACCTGGTACCCCAATCTCCCACCCCCCTGCCACTGCAAACCCCTCAGATTATTTTTCAGAGTCCATAGTCTCTCATAATTCACCTCCCCTTCCAATTTACCCCAAACCCCTTCTAACTCCCCATGTCCTCCATGCTTTTTGTTATGCTCCACAAATAAGTGAAACCATATGATAATTGACTCTCTCTGCTTGACTTATTTCACTCTGCATAATCTCTTCCAGTCCTGTCCATGTTGCTACAAAAGTTGGGTATTCATCCTTTCTGATGGAGGCATCATACTCCACAGTGTATATGGACCACATCTTCCTTATCCATTCGTCCGTTGAAGGGCATCTTGGTTCTTTCCACAGTTTGGCAACCGTGGCCATTGCTGCTATAAACATTGGGGTACAGATGGCCCTTCTTTTCATGACATCTGTATCTTTGGGATAAATACCCAGGAATGCAATGGCAGGGTCATAGGGAAGTTCTATTTTTAATTTCTTGAGGAATCTCCACACTGTTCTCCAAAGAGGCTGCACCAACTTGCATTCCCATCAACACATGTTGTTTCCTGTCTTGCTAATTTTGGCCATTCTAACTGGTGTAAGGTATTATCTCAATGTAGTTTTAATTTGAATCTCCCTGATGGCTAGTGATGATGAATTGTTTGGCTTTTAGGTGTTGAGTTGTGTATTTTTGTTTGTTTGTTTTTTGTTTTTTGTTTGTTTGTTTGTTTGTTTGTTTGTTTTTTAAGTTTTATTCATTTATATTGGGGCACCTGGGTGGCTCAATGGGTTAAAGCCTCTTCCTTCAGCTCAGGTCATGAGGTCAGGGTCCTGGGATCAGGCCCCGCATCAGGCTCTCTGCTTAGTGGGGAGCCTGCTTCCTTCTCTCTCTGCCTGCCTCTCTGGCTACTTGTGATCTCCGTCTGTCAAATAAATAAATAAAATCTTTAAAAAAAGATTCATTCATTTATTTTAAAGAAATAGAGCATGAGCAGAAGGGAGAGAAAATGAGAGGAGGAGAGAAAGAGTTTCCAGCAGACGCCCCACTGAGCACAGAGTCAGACATGGGGCACAATTCTACCACCCCAAGATTACAACCTGAGCCGAAATCAAGTCAGTCAGACATGGGGCACAATTCTACCACCCCAAGATTACAACCTGAG